>NC_140583.1:842519815-842677315 GCF_964204655.1 Triturus cristatus | reverse complement strand
TTCTTTTATGCATAGTGTATGTAGCACTTAAAGCCTGAAAGGTATTGTTTTGATATATATAAATATATATCTATCAAAACAATACACTTTCATGCTCAGAGTGCCACATACATTTTACAAAAAAAGGAAGTAAGGGACTCTGGGTAGAGCACCTTACAAAACCAGTGACACCGAGTCTGCTTACCTGAAATGTCGGTTTTTGCTAGCAAAAATGTAGGCATAGGATTAGCCCAGTACCACAGATGCTGAGCTAGAAAATTACAAGTGACATTTGAGGTGAGCAAATTCAGCATGTTGCTGGTGTTATAGGGTACTCTATACAAGAGAAGGTCTCCATCTAAACTTGGGAACTACCCAGAGTTCCTTGCTTCCATTTTTGCATAATGCATGCACACCCTAAGTCTGAAAGTGTATTGTTTTGACTTGTACTGGGTGCTCCCTTATGTTTGGACAAAACTATAAATCTCTGAAGAGCTCATAACAAGAGCCAAACACAATTTAGGTGTTGTTTTTATTCATTCCAGATTGGCTTTGATGTTATTTTAACACTACCAAGCTGTATTCCTGTGCCTGGAGTGGTAAACAGCTTTTTCATATCGGTTTGGATGGCACAAACTATTTCTATGCCTAAAGACTTTGTTGTAAACTTGGCAAAAGACATTGCTGTTTTCTAGTCTGGGGTGAATGGCAGTGTGCTAATCCTATGCCTAAAACCTTTGCTAGAAAAACAGGCATTTGAGGTGAGCAGGTCCAGATTTACGCTGGTGTTGTAGGGTGCTGTATACAAGAGCTGATCTCCATCTAAACTATGCAGAGTTACTGGTTTCATATCTTATACATTTCGATAGTAGCGGATGAGCGGTAATAGAAAAATCTTATGTGAGTTTTATCTCTATTTTAAGATTATCGTCAATTGATATATTCATTTATTTATCTTGGATACCTGTCACAACAAAACACTGGTTGTAAATAATATGCGATTGATCCCCACCAGCATATCAATTCCGAGTTTTGAAATAGATCTCAACAGAAAAAATAGTTGTACTGATTTATACATACGTTTATTTTATTTTATATATTTATTATTTTTTGCACAACACTTTATGGTTTTTCTTTGCACTATCTTGTATTAACTCACATTATTGCCGTTTTTTCAAAGATATAACATAGGAAAAATAGACTTACTAATAGGGATTTAACCCGTGAATGATAGTTCAAAGCCTTGATTTTCAAACTAGGCAACACAATCTAAGTAAAAGCATTTCTCATGATAATGAATGGACCCAAAATGCTAATAATGCAACTGTGATTTTACAATCTCAACATTGAAGATTTTTCACAGGTCCATTCGTATATGTACTCATTCAGAATTGTGTAATATTCACTGTCTGAGACTAAATATACTTTGATGTATTAGGATACATTGAGAACCAATCCGAAATGAAAGTGAGATTTGCAATGCTTTTAGTCTGTCTTTCCTATCTAGGAATGCGAGGCACACGTGAGAAGTTATTTGTTGTAGCACTGGCACTTTAAATATCGCGTTGTTTGAACTTACCACTGTCATGTGATCAAGGCTCAAGGGAGCCGAAACGCGTCATGGCGACTGGTGAGAAGCATTAAAATTTCATCGTAAGCACCAATGCTGGGTCTGTGTCCGTCTTTTGAAGAAAATTCTGCCAACAACGGAAAAACGTGATATATATATATATATATATATATACATTATCTACTGGCGGTCGCCAGTAGATAGTTATAGTTAGGACCGTGTTTCCATAGGAAATCCGCAACATTCTATTTTGAATAACTTTGGCGCCGATTGACGAATCCTCGCGAAATTCTCAAAATAGGTGGGGCGCTCCGCTCCGCTCCTTCCCTGAAAGTCTCGGGGGGATTCGTCAAGCGGGGGCTGAGAAAAAGGGGGGGTCCCAAAACGTGTTTTCCCCATGCATTTTTCCATAGGACCTTTAGTCCGAGCTACAGCCCGAACGGCTGAACAGAATTACTTGAAATTTGGCAGAGAGGTAGCCCTCAGGTCAGGGATGTGCCTTTTGAAGGTCTCGTGTAAATCTGTTCAGTATTTCCTGAGAAAATAGCATTAAATCAATATATATATCTATAAGCGCGCTCCGAGCGCGTACCATAAGCTTACCGTACGTGCACGCCGCTGTGCGCGAGCGCGATTCTGATTGGTTGTTAGATCTTAGTAAACATTCGAATCAGTCGAAAACAGGAAGTGTCGGCCGCCATTTTGTCTCTCGCAGTCTGAGCGGGTGAAAAACAAAGGTGGATAACGTGTAAAGGGGGCAGGCTGGACAGTTCCTGACCCCCTAGCCTTGGTCAGGGTGTCCCAGAAGGACCCCCAAGGGCAAAAATGTATTTTAAATTTTTTATGAAAAATCGCGGAGTGCGCGTAGCGTACGCGCACGGTAGAAACGTAAAAATTCCGCGAACTACGTAACGTGGGCGCTCGGTGCGCGTAGCGCACCGAGCGCCCACAGCGCGCGCACGGTGCGCGAAGTGCACCGTGCGCGCACGGTACGCGCACGGTGAAAAACCTTAAAAAAATAAATAAATACATAACTTAGCATTTAAAAAAACGTACAAATTCACTGAAAAAACCATAGGTTTCACACACGTTATAGTTAGGAATTAGCATTTAAAAAACCTTGCAAATTCACTTAAAAAACCATAGGTTTCACACATGTTATAGTTAGCTGGGCATTTCACTCGTGAAAAACCAATGAAATTCCCCCGTTATAGTTAGTGCAGGCAACTATAACTCACGCGACCGCAATCCTCTGCTGATGACGTCAGATATTACATCACTGATGACATATGTGTTTTTCTGAAAAAAAATATTTGTAATATATGTATAGCTAAAAATTAATGGAAGACGACATGGGTAAATAAGTGTCTAAATACAGTATTAGCATCAACAGAGGACTGCGGTCGCGTGAGTTATAGTTGCCTGCACTAACTATAACGGGAGAATTTCATTGGTTTTTCACGAGTGAAATGCCCAGCTAACTATAACATGTGTGAAACCTATGGTTTTTCAAGTGAATATATATATGTATATGTATATATATGTATGTATATATATTTATATTTTATTTTATTTTTTACACTGAAAAAAACATAGGTTTCAGGGACGTTATAGTTAGAAATTAGCATTTAAGAAACATTTGAAATTCATTGAAAAAACCATAGGTCATTTGAGATGTCCTCAGTGATGTAATCAGTGATGTCACTGACCATGTCATGAATGATGTAATATGTGATGTCATCAGCAGTGCATTGCGGGGGAGCGAGTTAAAGTTAGCTGAACTAACTATAAAAGCTGAACTGCTGCTCGGAGGATGAAGTCCACTTGTGTCCTGAGACCATCAGGGCACAAGAGGACCTCATCGTCCCACCAGCTGTGCACCAGGAGTGGTGTAAAAAGGGGTGTGGCCTCTGACCACCTCTCTGCAATCCAGCTCTGTGGTGCTTACTGGAGGTACCTGGTGGGCTAGTTGGCCCCAAGGGACCCTCAGTATTCAAGGAGAATTAATTCCCCAACTTACAACGCGCCAGGGGGCGCGTTTGCAGAGTGGTACAGGGAGGGGGCGGGGCCTCCGGCAAAATACAGGCTTTTAAAAAAAAATCCGGCTTTTTAAAAAAAAAATTTTTGGGAAGGGGGGCTGTATGCCCTCCTCTCCCTTTATTATTTTTGGGCCCTCGGGTCCCCATCCCCCAGGGTCTGAGCATTTTTTCGGTTGTTTTTCTTTCTTCCCATGGCCAATTTCGGCCCCGTGGACCCCATCCTTCGGGGCATGGCCACATAGAGAACACTTTAAAAAATATATATATTTGTAAGGAGGGGGGCTGGGCGGCCCCCCTCCTGAGGCCATTATTACCTCCTTGGCAACTTCTGGCCCCGGGGACCCCATCCCCAGTGGCCTGGCCTCACTGTTGGTGACCGTGGGGGGAGCACCAATGCCCCACAGACCCGCCGGCTCCCAGCCTCCTGCGGGAGCCGACTTTGCTTTTGAGCAAGGGGAGCTATTGACATGCAGCTTCCCTTGCTCAAAAGCACTTTTGCTTTGCTTCATTGAAGTGAGAGCAGGTTTCCTGCTCTTGCTTCAATGAAGCAAAGCAGAGCTTGCTATGGCAGAGCGGGAACTGTGCTCCCGTCCTGCCATAGCAAACAGCAATGTCCCAGGGGTGGGCACCCCGGTACATTGCAGGAGCCGGCCCTGAGGGTGGCGGTCCCCAGGGCCATCAAGGGCTCCCCTACCTTACTGTTTAAAGCCCCAGGGAGGTGGCCGTCCCAGGGGCCCAGGGGACTGAAACATACCCCCATATTAGCATATTAAATGCCCCGGGGAGGTGGTGGTCCCTGGGGCAGTGTGGGGAGTGGCAGGAGCCCCCCACACACTTTTTAATTCTATTTAAGCCCCGGGAGGTGGTAGTCCCCAGGGCTTGTGGGGCCGCGAGACCCCCCCCCACTTATAATTATTAAAAGCCCCAGGAAGGTGGCGGTCCCCGGGGCAGCGTTTGGAGTGTTGGCAGCCAATCAGAATTGAGCTTGCACTCGGGAGGGTTCGCGAACCCTCCTCAGAGCTCAGATAGCGAAAGTTTTCTTTTTTTAAATTTCTCAGGAATTACCAAACGGATTTACACCATTTAAAAAACAAGCATTGGCATAGCCAATTGGTCTCGCTTTTGAGACCGTATAAGTATTTAGTTATGCAGCACAATATCCTTGGTGCAACAACATCAACTGTTGCATGGTTAAACACTTATAAGGTACAAGGTTTAGCCATGCAACAGCTGATGTTGTTGCACCAAGTATATTGTGCTGCTTAACTAATTACTTATAAGGTCCCAAAAGCGAGACCTATTGGCTATGCCAATGCTTGTTTGTTTTGATTCAAATCGGCTGATGTTGTTTCCCGGACCTTATTTCCTGCACTTTGGCAGTAAATATCTTTGCAACAAACGCCAGCCATTAAAAGGTAAAGACTGCTTGAGCAACAAAAAAGACATTTTGTTCATGTTAATCGCACGTACAAAGTAAAAATCAGCAGCAGATTCAGAAAGGATTGGGAAACTGGGAAAAAATAAATCAGTTGCTGTCCCATCAGAACAATAACAAAAAGAGCAAACGTAGCAGCTAGAGACATGGGCAGGTTAGCTGGCCCAGGTGGGCCTTATCTGGGATGCAAAGCTAAGTATATATTTATCACACTTGTTCATTGGACGAGAAGCATCTCGTAATTGGTTGAGTGATAAGCCACTTCTCTAAGGGCAGTGATTGTTTGGGGTCCCATCCCAGTGCGTTCCAGTGCAGAGCATGCTGGCCATTATAAACTGTAGCACAGCTTTTCTTCCACAGGAATTGTGAAGTGCCTAGAAGCTACAGTGTGCTATGAGCTGAAGACATAATGAAATGCAACAGTGATGCGAGCAGCTGTAACCTGGCTACAGAAAGGCTAATAAAATAACCAAAAGAAGCAAATTCCAGGTAGGAAAATATGGTAGTGGAAACTGAGCAGTGAAATTTCAGCTTTCTATCCTGCTGTGGGTATCTACAACAACAGGTTGGAAAAACAGACGGGGCTTGATCAATTAGACCTAAGGAAAGCTTTCGATGTGGCACCATGCCTACAAATAGTAGGCACGCTGAGTAGGACTGGAAAGAGAGTAATGCTGCCGCATGAGTTAAAAACTGAATGATATGCAGCGACACTATGGTAAACATTCAGTTCTCATGTAGAAGGGCGCGGGGTGCCACAGGGATCAGGTTGTCCGGGAGTCTGGAAGATCAGGGTAGCTATTTTCAGATGATGGAGGCCTGCAATGGGATCAATGCACCAGAGGGAGCCTGTCAAATAAGGCTTGAATACACCCTAGCATGGTTGTCTGGGAGGTGAAGATATGTTTTTATGCAAGGGCAAAGTCATACCTTTCTCTAAAGTGCAACCTTTAGAGCTCACACCCAATCAAATAGGGACATGAGGTCTTCAAAAAACATCAGACTGGCGGGTTTGTAGTTATTATAATGGATGATTTCAGTATGACTAACCAATACAGAAAAGGTATTGAGAAAGAGCGTCAAAGTCCACAGGGGTCAGAATAGCGCCAAGAACATATGCTGTATCAGTACTGTACACATCATTAGCAAGATCTCATCTCAAGTACCGTATCCAGATTCGGAGACCACGTCTCCAAAAGGATAACGACGGGTAGCAGGCAGTCCAAAGATGGGTGCAAACTGAAGCACTAGACCTATAAAGATTGGCTAAAGTATTTAGGGCTGTGCTCGCTAATCAATAGAGAAATAAATGGGGTATGATAAGGTCTTTTAAATCCTTAAGACAAAACATTGCAACTTAGAAAACATTCTCCAGTGGCAGATCCTGCAAGAAACAGGGTACAAAATAAGAGACTGAAAGGGGGTGGGACTGGAAACAACTCAGGAATAACTTTTGGATCTCATGTTTTTCACAGAACAAGTGTTTAAAAGGAATTGGGTGTTCTTCAAGAAGATTTGAAAATACTATAAAAGAATAAATTAGAATTAAAATGCCTGGAAGAACAACAGGGAAATATAGACATCACACAGTAGAGGTTATTCAGTTCACAATTAATGTTAAAGAAAACATATACTATATGGCAGCATGGCTTGTAAGGCAGGGTTACATGTTTAAGGGGTGAGCCTGTCCCACCTCATCTACCACCGATTCTATATGTTTGGTTTTGTATTAGATAATTAGTTTGATGTCACAGTAGCTTCGAAAAGCTCTGTAATAGCATTGAAAGGACTCAAGTGTCACCCGATGTTTATTAAATGACACAGTGCAGAACACAGAAAAGGGACTCTCGTTGAGTTACTTGGTTAAGAGTCTGGAGAACAGAAGACCGCTACCGAAGGAATTATTCAGTGATCAACATAACGGATATAATATAATATAAAACTATAATATTGAATGTGCCACTCCGAACAGAAAGTGATTGAAACATCGCTAAGACAGCCTTTGGAAACAGTACTGAAATCCCTTTTAAAACATTATTAAAACACGTACAACAATTTAATAAATATTTCAGTAAGTGGTGTTTCAAAAGTTCAATTTTATTTATTTTAATTTTCTCAGCTCTAGCATTAACATATCACAGTGGACAGCTGAATATTGTTATACCCCAGACTGACACGTGCCTGCATCCCACATTGCAAATAGGGACCGATGTGATGGTGAAAGTCACACAGTTCCTATGCCAGGCCTTTAAACCATGCAAGGTTCCCCTGCAGTGTCCTCAGACCTGCTGATTTACAGCAGTCTAAAGTCAACAAAGTAGGACCGCATCCATCCCACAAATCTCTGACCGTTTCTCCCACACAAAAGGAGAGCTATTTAACTAAGCACTAGATAAACTCAGAGGATCGCCACCGCAGCGCCTAAAATAAACAAGAATCGGGGATGAGAGAAGCAGCAGAAAATGCTGCCCACGCTCAACAATCAAATGACACAGCTGACGGATTGGAGAAACACAAAGAACGACAATTCCTGAACAACTTTGCCAACACCTTGTTTAATGTAACTGGTGCTCATTTAAAGCGCTCCAATACCTTCGGGTAGAGTTGGCGCTATGCAAAAACTGCAAAAACAAACAAGAAACCTGAATAATTTAATAGGAGTAACGACGAGTGTAGCACAGGAAAATCACCCTTTATATGTCAGTAGAAAACAAGCATTGGCCGTGCAACAAGCAAGACGTGCGGCCGCGACCGGGAGTTGAGTGTACGCGTGCAAGCAAAAAGAAAGTAAAAAAACACGCGAGTGGTGCGCATGCACGCTAGTAGAGCAAGAGGAAAGCCAGATGCCGCCTCTGCTCATGCCTGTGCGCGTAACCACACGCTCCATGCCACCAAAAAAGCTGTGGTTGGACTTTTAAAAGCCCACTCACTAAATGTCTCGCCAGAGCAGCGCATGCGCTGGCTCAGGCGAGACCTAAAAAAGGTCGCTTTCTGAACCAAGACCTACCTTTTTCCCAAATTTGGTGTAATTCCGTTCAGCAGTTCAAACTGTAGCCTGTTCCAATTTTTCCTATGGAAATTAACATGGGGAAAACGCGTTTTGGGACCCCCTTTTTTCTCAGCCCCCGCTTAATGAATCACCCCGAAACTTTCAAGGCAGAAGCTGACCAGAGCGTCACATTAGTTTTGAAAATCTTGCGAAGATTCGTCAAATGGCGCTAAAGATATTGGCAAATCCAAAAATGCTTTTTGAATAGAAACAAGGTCCTAACTATAACTACCTACTAGCGACCGCCAGTAGGTAATATAGATATATATATATATATATATAGCATGTGATCAAGGCCTGTCATCGGCTGAAACGCATCATGGCAGAATCAATGTGAGATTAATAAAACAAATTTGCACGTAAGCCAGGTCTACGCTCGTTTTTTCTCCAGTAGGAGATTGGCAACTAATGAGGATTATATATATAATATAATATAAAAACCATCGAGACAAATCTGATTACGAGTGTGGGCGTATCTTCACATTTGCTAAAAAATATGAAAATATGAAGATATCCAAGTATTGTGCCGCCTCTAAAACTCCATCTAGAGGCAACAGAGGGAGTAAACAAGCGGAATCCTCTACTTCCGAATTGAGTTCAGCTATAGAAAGTGAAACGGAGGGTGAAACCAGAGATAAACGTGTCCCGATTGCCATGTCATTAGAAGAAGAATTGGATTTTTTAATGGAAGAACGAAAACAAACGTTGCGACCAAGATGACAACAAGGAAAAACAATACCTCCAAACGTCGAGAAAGGAGACGGGCAAAACAAAGGCGAACCAACCAGGCGATATCCAACACGCCGATGGAATCGCAAATGAACAACAAACAGGTCAAAGCTAGTAACATCACAGTGACAAATTTATCAACTACAGTCCTTAACAGAGCAGAATTACAACTACTCTCCCTGGGACTGTCGTTTTGTCCAGAAAGCTTGTTTGATTATGCTGCAACGCGAATGGATGTTTTCAAAGGTATTAGAAAACTAAAACTTAAAAAATACCATCTTCTTAAAGACACAACAAATAGGGAAAGCAATACTGAAGCAGAAAATGTGTCTCCTCTTGCTTGTTCCCCCTCTATGTTCAATCTATCCAAGGAAGACATGCCGTTCCTCAGAGACCTTCAGATGTTGGCACAAACAACCGAATCTCTGGATGAGTTCAATCGGAGCTCAGCCACAGGGACTAACATCGATATCACCATCCAAAGTAAGACATTTAAACCTCGCTCAACATTTGTTCCCATTATGCCGAGGGATTCAATCAATCTATTTCACGAACAGGTCATCACGGGACTCAAACATTTGAATCACAAGATCAATAACACAAAAAACACCAAAAAGAAAAAACAGGAAATGGAATACTATCAACTTATGAAAAAATTGTCAAACGATAAAGATATAATGATAAGGAATGCTGACAAAGGCGGCAATGTAGTAATTTGGGCAAAGGAGGACTATATCAAAGAGGCTTTAGAACAATTGACAGACCACCAATGTTATCGTAGAAGCGATCAAGCAACTTTGAAAGCAACATATGATAATTATTACAGTAAACTTATGGCTTGGAAAAGTTTGGGTTTGATTACCAAAGATGAATATTTTTTTCTGTGAAACAATACACCCACAACTCCGGTGATATACTTTATCCCCAAACTACACAAAAATCTGGTCAAACCTCCTGGACGCCCTATTATTTCCACCAACAGCTCAACTGAAAATACATCTCAATATATAGACCATTTCCTTCAGGAATGTGTCCAATCTTTACCATCATACTTAAAGGACACCGCTGACTTTTTGGCAAAAATGCATGACTTCAAATGGCAACCCGACTTTTTATTGATAACAATAGACATCACAGCTCTCTATACGGGCATTAGTCACAAAGATGGTCTAAGGGACTACCTCAGGAAAAGGCCAGCTATGCAAGAACAACATAGTATAATGCTCATAGATATGATTGATTTCTGCCTTAATAACATTTATTTATTTCAGAGCACTCTTTACCAACAGTTACGGGGAGTAGCTATGGGGGCCAGTTTCTCTCCCAGCTATGCCTGCCTCCACATGGGCTGGTGGGAGGAACTGGTCCTACTTAGAAAATTTGAAAACATTCTGAAGTCCAATGTGAAATGTTGGTGGCGCTATATTGAGGATTTGTTTTTAGTATGGCATGGTTCTGAAATAGAGGCTAAAATGTTCATTGATAAACTGAACCAAAATGAAATTAACCTACAGTTTACCGCAAACATCAGTGCAGAGAAGGTCATTTTTTTGGATGTAGAAGTATATATATGGAGAGGGGTAAAGTCGAGACAAAAATACACAGGAAACCCACAGCAGTAAATTCAGTGCTGCACGTGACAAGTCTAAATCCAAAACATCCTATTCAAAGTATATCCTACGGGGAAATGATTCGGCTCAAAGGAATCTGTAGCACTGACAAGGAGCTACAGATAACTCAGCAAAATAGTCGAGTAAGATTCTTTGAATGGGATATACTAAAAGATGTATTGATGCCGCCATATCCAAAAGTGAGTTGACAAACAGGGATACTCTTTTGAAACTAGATGTATCAGGGGACCATATAAGTAGAACATCAGATGCCCCGGAATCACCGAAAAAAACGGCAAATGAGGAATTCAGGATGATAGTGGGATATAGCAAACAAAATAAAGACATCAACCGCATCATCCCAAAAAACTGCCCGTTGGTGAAAAACGATCCTGTTGTAAGTCACTTACTACCAATGAAGCTCTCGATTACCAACAGAAGAGCACCAAATATGAAGGATAGGCTGGTACAAAACAATCCAGTAGACAGACTAAAGGGCAATTGGTTAGCTCAAAGGAAGGGTTTTTACAGACCAAGCTGCAGGGGCATAAGAGGATTTTGCAACATATCAGAGCAATAGTCAATCATGATCCTGTGTACCCGGTTGCCTGAACACCATCAGTCAGACCCTAAACATCTGAAACATTACATAATTGATAGTGTACCTTTTAACAAAAGGGGAAGTGACAGGGAGAGAACCCTACGCAAACTGGAAACACAATACATCTTAGAATTTGACTACGGGTCTGAATACAACCGAAGACCTGTATACTTGTCTCTAATGATGATTAGATCTCATGATAGAAGAAGCTCACACATTAATGCAGATAAATAATAATCTCTCATTTTTCTAAATGTTGTAAAAAGTAGAAAATTAAGAATAAAATATAAAAATAAGCAGCAAAATAAGCCCAACGGTCTATAAAAGTCAGAATAGGATAAATGATTTTATTTGTTTTTCAATCACCATTTTTTAGTCATAAGTAATTTTAGAAAGGTTTTTTAAACACGTTATTGAGGGTTGCACTAGCACTTTAAAATTCAAATCTTATTTGCACAACTTGTTTGACCAGTCAAGGGAAGTTTACATTGCAATAAGATGTGTTTTAATTTTAAGGAAGAAATTCATTGCTAGGCATCAATTACATGTGATCAAGTGGTAAGCAAATACAATTGTACAGGAGTATGGATAATTTATCAACATATAATATGATTTTATAGATAATTTTAGATTAAGGTTTTATTGTGAAATCTATATCTATTGATTGAATTATTTATTTATTTATCAAATGGATGTTTTTATGATGTAACTATCTGGAAATAAGATATGTTAGTTTGAATAGGGAATTGGTATTTAAACCATGAATGAAATGACTTCCCACCATCTCCTATAAATTTTATGGTTCTTAAATTGCATTTAATTTACCTTGCTTAATTTGCACATGAGGCCCAGTAAATGTAATTTGAATTTCTAAATGGTGATTCCAACACTTGCTATGTGGGGGGGGGGGACAATCTAACAAGTCAGAACTGTTGTAAACATGTAAACATGATGTTGGTTACTAATGAACACAATCAAAGTGGTACACAAATGTTAAACAATAGTAACCATTTTTGACGTTCCCAACATACGCAATGTAAAACTGTAATGTTTTTATGACTGGTTTTAAACTTAAATTTATTGCACTGTCACTTTAACACGAACAGCAAAAAAGTAGAAAAAAATGGTATAAATAATGTCAACTGACTTCCATGCGTGTCTTGTGATCAAGGCTCTCCAGAGCCAAAACGCGTAATGGTAGCTTTACCTCTGGGTGAATAAATCTGATTTTATGCACCATAGTTGTGGTCCGTGCTCCGTTCTTCCGAATAGAAGAGCCAGCCGCAGTGGAGTGCTGAAACGACACCCCGTGAGTGCACCTATGTTTGTGAGCCATTTTGGAATAAGCGGATCCTACCACTGCTTCTAAAGGTTGCACCCGTCGTGAATTCGAGCAGTCATGGTGGGATGCTGTGTAATGTGTGTATATATATATATATATATATATATATATATATATATATATATATATATATATATATATATATATATATATATATATATCCTACTGGCAGTCGCCAGTAGGTAGTTATAGTTAGGACCAAGTTTCCATAGGAAGAGCATTTTTTGTTTTGCTTATAACTTTGGCGTCGTTTGATGAATCTTCATGAAATTTTCCAAACAAATTCTTTGTTCATATCAGCTCCTATGTAGGATGATTGGGGGTGACTCATCAAGGGGGGGCCGAGAAAAAAAGTGGTCCCAAAACATGTTTTCTCCATGTTAATTTCCATAGGAAACTTTAGACAAGGCTACAGGTCGAATGGGTGAACGGAATTACCCCAAATTTGGCAGGGAGAAGGGTCTTGGTCTAGAAAGCACGCTTTTGTTTATTTGGTGTAAATCCGTTAAGTAGTTTTTGAGAAATATTGAAATTTACAGATATCGATATTTGGGAATTCTGCCATCTGATTGGCTGAGGCGTTATGAGCACGAGCTTGCTGCTTATTGGCTGTGAGCGGTGCGAGCGGTTGCAACTAGGAAGTGTTGGCCGCCAGTTTGTGATTCTGTCGAAGTGATTAAGGGGAAAAAAGGGTGAAAAAAGTAGAAAAGGGGAGGGTAAGAGCACTGTAACGTCTGTGGGGTGTTTAGGGTGTGCTATACAGGGAGTGTGAAGCAAAGTATTTAGTTCTACCGGTGTGAAAGTGCTGTTTTGCGCAGAGTGAGATGGTGCTGAGGTTAGGTGCCGGTATACTCAGGGATGAAAGCGTGCACCTAAACCGTGAGCTGAGTGGTGTAAACTGATGTGGTCTGGGCGCTGTATCATACTGGATGCTGTAGGATAGCTGTGCGGATGGTGTTGGTATGCATTAAGAGTATAGTGGGAGTGGGAAGCAAACTACTCACTGGTACTGGTCTGAAGACTTGGGGATGAAACCGTGAGCGTAAGCAGTGAGCTGATTGGTGTAAAGGGATGTGTGTGGGCGTTGTAGGATACTGGCCGCTTTAGCATATCTGTGTAAGTAGTATTAGTATGCATTTATACGATACAGGGAGTGGGAAGCGAACAACTCACCTCTACTTTCTGAAGACTCAAATGCAGTGTTTTAGGAAGCAGGAATAAAGAAATAATCGTGAAGAATATAATGCAGAATGTTGCAATGCTACAGAAGAGCAATGGTGAAATCAGGTGTGTCTAAGAAAGTGGGTGTGTGTAATAGGAAGGACGAATAAAGAAATAATCGTGAAGAATATAATGCAGAATGTTGCAATGCCACAGAAGAGAAATGGTGAAATCAGGTGTGTCTAAGAAAGTGGCAGTGTGTAATAAAGTGATGGAGTCTGAAAGTTATATGAAGAGTGTCTTTATTTAAGTGTCATAAATGGATCCACTGGTGCAAGAGGTAAGGCATTCAGTTGAGGCAAATTCCAACCGCTTCTGCTGTATTCAAACGTAAGCTCCTGCATCAGTGAATTCCACATTACGTTACAGTTCCATGTGACATAAACAATACCTATTACACTTGAATGACTCGAAATTCTATAATGAAAATAAAGGTAGGATACGATTAGCACATGTATCCTTTAAGAAAAGAAACAAAAAAAAGAATTGCAAAGTGTAATCATCAAACTTCTTTGGTACCCTGGAACTCCTTTGTTGTAACACAAAATTATCAACAGTATTAGAGTCAGCAATCTCTTGTACGGTAGATTCAATCTGGTGCGTGTCAGAATTGGTAATAGTTCTAGTCACATCGGAACTTTGAAGAGGAACACAAAATTGTGCTTCTGAGAAGCACATTAGGTACCCATCTCGTCAAACCATACATTGTCTTCAGCTCTTTCAAAAAAAATTCTTGTGCAAAGAACTAAGGCAACGAGCTGAGGCAAACTCCAACCGATTCTGTTATATTCAAATCTGAAGCTGCTGCATTAGTGAATTCCACATTACATGTAACAGTTCTATGTGACATAAACAATAGCTATTAGACATGAATGACTCAATTCTATATTGAAAATAAAGGTAGGATACGATTAGCACACTGTGCCAACCAGTTCCTAAAAAATGTCGTGTTTTTTTATGTTGATCGCCAGCTCGTGAGTAGAGGCTGAGGATGAATAAATTTGTGTGTAAGGGCTTTGTGGATAACAGGCAGGCAGAGTGACGTGTGCACAAAGAATAGAGATGGTTTCAAAATGGATGTCGGGTTTAGGCTAATTTAGGAAGTAAATAGCGTATTTGGATAGGCCATACATCACCCATCCCTGGTTAGTGTGGAGACGTAAGGGGCAATAATGAAAACAGAGTTCAAATGCCTGAGCATACTTAGAAAGTTATTATATGAAAATAGTTCAAATGAAGTGTATTACAAAAATTGAAAGGAAAAACTCAAAAAAGTTGGTAAAAATCAATCCAAGAAGAATGTGAATTTCTTACAAGTCTTGTAGATTGCAGTCCGGAAGTTCTTCAGCGGCTTGAGATGCGTAATGTTCCAAGAGTTCATTGTTGCCATCATGTGAGAAAATGGAAGCGATCCAATTCATATCTTCGAAGGGACAGTAATGTTCCTGGAATGTTGGAGCAGCAATTTGAATTGGCAGGCAATCTACGATGTTGTCAAAGGTCGTACGTTGCAGTAGATCTTTCGCGGCTGCGCAGAAATCTCATTCCGCCACGATACCTTTTTGCGTTGCATCCGCCATTGCGCTCTAGTGCCTGTGCTGGGGCAGAATTTTCTGATGAAAATCTATTGGGTTTTTAAGCTCTGGTTTGTCTATTTGTCATAATTAAAATTATTAATTATTAATTACTAATTATTTGTTTTGTGTATATGTTTAAACTTACCAACATGTACTAATGAGAAGAAAACCGACACGAGGGAATGCTTTCGTATTGCTATTTAATAAATGTGCATGTTTTATTAAATAAATGTTGCTGAGTGCTGTTTATTTTAAAGCACGAAATGCTTTTGAATTAATGCTTTTCTGTGTTGCAAAGGCTAGATAATTACATACACATAAGGGTATTAGTGGGGTTAACACTGTTTAATCACTATGCTGTGGTAACGTTGTTTTTGTCTCTTTTAATTAAGATGGTCTATTTTGGCCTAGAATAAAATGGCCGCCGTTTGCAGCCTGGCCTCGAGTGAGAGATTTGTGATGAGAGGGCCTTGCTGAATATGGTCGAAGTCATCTGACCACAGTCTTCGCCTGGTTGAAATTTTCCGTGAGGACAGTAGCAGTGCTGGGCAAGTCACCAAGAAACATCTGAATAACCTTGGAGGACAAAGGAGCCATAAAGAATGAACTGAATGGACTCTGAAGTCATCATGTTAGTTCCGAGGAAATGTGGATGTCGAAAGATACATTTTTTAGTTCCTGTTCTGTCTTTTTATTTTTGTGATTTTTTCTGAGCGGAGATTTTCCAAATGTAGCGATGCTACATCCTTTCCTGCTCGCTCTGCTCAGCGGTTCGGCGGACGTGTAGAACATTTTATGTTTCTATAATATTGCAAGTTTCTTTATAAATATTGTTAGCCTAGAGAGGGTTTGAGGCCACTTTGCCATTTCTTCCCAAACCTGCGTTGGTGAGGATTGATGCTGTGAGGACGGTGACTCGGGAGATTTCTACTGAGAGACTTGTCCTGATGACCCATTCTGACATTTAGCTAGAATAGGTAATTATGAGAAAATGATTTACTCTGATTAATTTCTTTTGACTAATTTTAGATAAAGAATCATAATTTTAAATACGGTGTTGGTGATTATTTCTTGTCAATTATTGAGTACACTATTTGATTATTGTTGTATAGATTGTTTAGATTATGACTCAGGACAATTACAATAACTAGGTCTTATCGACCTCAGTGTAGATGTGGGGTGTTTAGGAGTTTTCTTTCCACAGGTTCAGTGCTGGTAGAGTATTTGAGTGTATGTTAGTGAAATGGGCCCTAGTGTATGGTGAGTGTATGTGCGTGTAACTGTGAAATTACTCTATCCGTGGAAGTAGGGAGATTTTATACACCCCAATCTGCATCAATTTCCTGGTAGCAGAGGATTGTTATTGATGATTGTTGTCTTGATCTGATTAGATTGCTTGTACATTAGCTTATTGATTATTGATTGATGTTGGTATATGTACTAATACTATATGTTGGAGTCGTCATGTTGAGTTATATGTAGTGCTTCTGGAACTTGGGAGCTAGTAGCAGTTCCGTAGTAGGGCAGAGGGAAGTATATGCTGCTCTCGGGAAAGACGGGATTGTTGGTCCTGTATGTATGCAGGAAAAGAAAACGTGTGACAATTGAAGTTGCGCGTCACATTGTCTGGGTTCGGAATCAGTGACATTGTCGTATGTTACTATTAGAAATGTTTCTGGTATATAAGGAGTGCGTATGGTAGTGAAGGTTATCTGTGAAACTCTGGTCTTAAGTCCCAGGGATCCGTAAGGTTCGCCGTTAAAGCTTATTGCGGGAGAAGTAATAGGTATTCTCTGAGCTTGTTTGAGAAACTGGGCAGAGGTAAGCTGCTTGGTTAACGTGTGTTATAATTCTGTAGTGGAGCAGATTGTTCGCTGTTCTCGGGAAAAGCAGGATTCTGTGTGTATGTACTATATATTTCCTTGTATGAATGTGCGTGAATGCTCATATATTTAGTTGATTGTAAGACTCTTTGGACAAGTCCTAGAGGAAACAATTAATGAATGTATGTTAGAAGGGCAGAGTAGAGGGATGTGCTACTGTGTCAACGGGATTCTTGTGAAATAGATTTTCTTTACTATTCTGTGGTTAGCGAAGCAGACAATGGAGATGTTTATATGTTGTAACTAATAGATTTTGTAGAAATTTGACACGGAGTCTACTGAGAAATTTTGTAAAGGAGGGGTAGACGAGTGACAAGAGACAGGAGACAAAAGCGACTGCAGCGACTGCTGACGTCAAACAGACCGCGCTCTGATTGGATATTAGATCAGAACAGTGCTCGCGCTGAGATTGGTGCGTTGGTGTGAGCCGCGCAAGGATTGGAAGAGCTATTCTAGTGACGTAGACGTTCCAGAATTGGTGCGTTAGTGTGAGTCGCGCTGTTATTGGTTGAAAATTCATATTGTGCAGTAGTATTACGGAAGGGATTAGAGAGTTTTGGTAAACGTTAAAATGTATTACCAAGAAGAGAAAAAGAAAAAATCTTTGTTCAGAAAGATTAAAAATTGGTTCGACAAGGATAAAGATGTTAAAACGAGAGAGGGTGAATTGTTACCTCCATCGAAAAACGTCTGCATCCTTCATGGCTGCAAGATATGGGTATCATACCTGTATATGGTTGGAAAATTGGGTTAGGTATACCAAGGAAGATGGAGTTTTAGCATTTCCAGAACATGGTTCATTTAATCTGGCCGTGTTGAAAAATTTACGGGAAAAGATGTTATGTCTTGACCCAAGGCCGACACAGTTTGAGGCTTTAGTGGAATGGGAAGAGGAAGTACATGAGCGAGAGAAACAGAGATCTGGAGGCAACTATAGGTATATGTTTGGGAGGAGACATGGTCGTGAAACTCATCATGATCGAATGACGAGATGGCGAGATGCTAGTATGTCAGAGGGATTATATCCTATGAGAACAGTTGAAGAGGGAACAGAAAGGGTTCCTGAGGGAGAAGTGAGAAGATATGGAGTTAATGAATATGAGGATGAGGTTTTAAATGACATGATTTACAAAAGACCACCTCCATATAGACCAGAACCAGAAGAGAGTACACCAGTTGTTTCTCCGATAAGAGATACAGTGCGTATCATTGAGACAGAAAATGTGACACCTGAGTTAAGAAGTGGTAATCCTTTCAGGGAAAGAGAGAATAGAAGCAGTGGCAAAAATACGAGAGAATTAGCCAGAACTACATCGGAATTGACTGAAAAGATCAAAGAGCTGACAAAGAATCTAGACGCTGTGACGGTGCCCGTAACTATAGGTCCGGTTATGCCTGTGTTTGACAAGCAGAGGACGGGTGAGAATGGTTTGGTTATTCCATATGTTGGGAATAGGTTGACAAGTTTGGCTGGTCCTTCAGGAGATTCAGGAAAAAGGGCAGGAAAATCCAGACATGACACATGTAGTGAAGGATTAGAGGTACAGTTTAATTCAGGACTGGATGCTGGTGAAGCTAGTTGTTCAGGGATGCCAATTTTAGAACCGCAGAAGAAAGTGGTTCCAGTGAGAAAATCTACTGAAATAACAGCTGAAGATTTGAATGATTGGATGAAAGTTCTTCAAAAGAGGGATAAAGATTCACAAGCAATTGATGTGGCTAGGTTACGTGTAGAATTAGAAGAGCTTGTTGCAGGGACAGTTCCAACAGAAATTCTAAAAAATCATCATGATGGTGAACTGTTGTTTATGTGTAAAAATATCACCTGGAGAGCGAGAAATACACATGACAGATTAAGAGCAATAGCAAATGACTATGGAGTTGACATTGATAAAGTGAAAGTTTTGCAGAAGTCTTACAGGATGGATTTCACAGATAAAGATATTGAAAATTTGAATGGTACTGGTAGAACAGGACAGATTAAAGAGATGATCGCTTTATTGCGAAAATGGGGTGATGTTGAGAAGTGGAAGGATAGGTGGTATAAGAAGAGAGAAGAATCAGGGGATAGGACTTATTCAGCATTTCCTGTGAGAGAGAAAGAGAAACCAGTGGATACTTATCCTATGAGAGAAATACCTGGAGGAGGATATGTACATGTTCCATGGACCAGACAGGATATTTTATCATTTACGAATGATTTCCCTCGATTGAGAGAAAAGCCCGTCGAGTGGTATAGGCAGGTAGACAGGTTTGTGAAATTGTCAAAAGTGCTGTGGATTGACCTGAATAGTCTGTTTGATATAATTGTTCCAGCAGACTTGTGGGCTGAGTGTAAAATAGTTGTAAGTTGGCCTACTGAGGAATATCCAAGAGATCAGAGAACAGGAGCACCGGATCCAGAAGTAATGAGAAAGTATGAGCAGGTGATCGTATACCTGAAAAATAAAGTACCTCCAAAAGAGACAGACTGGGTTAAAATAGATCGAACACATCAGGAAGCAAAAGAATCAGTTCATGCTTTTTACGAGAGGCTGATACTGGCGTTTAAGCAATTCAGTGGAGATGAACACCTGGGTGACAAGGATTTGAGTCATTTTGTATACAGATTTGTATATGGCCTGAGACCTGAGATTAGTGAAAGAATTCGTGAGCATACTGTGGATTGGCAGAGTAAGAAAATAGATGAGATTCTGAGACATGCAAAATCCTTTAGTGATGAAATTGAAGCAAAACAGAGAAAGCTGAAAGAGAAAGCAATGTGGGCACAAGTGAAAGTTGCGGAAAGACAGGAAGCACAGTTGGTGGAACAGGCGAATAATGCAGGAAATAATGCAGGGAATAGACCTAGGTATGCAGGGAAAGGAAAGGGGAATCTTGAGGAAGCTAAAAAAAAGTTCCCATGTCACAACTGTGGCCAACTGGGACATTGGAGATCTGAGTGTACCAATCCACCATTAGTGAATAATGAGGGAAAATCCTTAAATCAACAGGTGCAGAACGAAGGGAATAATCAACAGCAGCAACAACAGAAAGTTGTGAGACAGCAGAGTCAAGAGCCAAAACCGCCCTTGCCGCAGAATAGAGGATCACAAAAGTATAATCCGGATTCGGGATTCTACAATGATGAGCAGGTAAACAAACCAAGGCGTTCTAACCAGGTACAACAGTACTTGTTAAAGAATGAAGGGAGTGAGTCTGAGGGTGATTATTGACGGTGCCGAAGAGAGGAGGAAGAGTGCATACTTGGTGCAACTCTAGAAATAGACCAGGCAGGACCATTTGTGGATGGAAAAATAAATGAAGAAAGTGTTACTTTTTTGGTAGACACAGGAGCGACAAGATCAACTGTCAGGTCAACAGATATTAGAAATCTTCCTCTCTCGGATGAAGCAATCCAAGTAGTTGGTGTAGCCAATACACAAATCAGGACACGTCTTACTGAACCAGTAAGAGTACACATAGGGAAATTTTCAGACAGGCACAGATTTATCGTCTGTGATACAAGTCCAGTGAACCTGTTAGGTAGGGATTTGTTATGTAAAATGAATTGTACAATTTTTTGTACACCAGATGGAATAGCTTTTGAAACACCAGATGAGGATGTTTTGTACCGAATGACTCTAGAAAATAGAGAGAGTGAGTTAATTGGTGCATATGCTGTGTTTGATCCGGAGGATTTGCCTCAAGAGCTGAGAGACACAGTGAAAAGGACAGTTTGGGATTTTACTGGAGAGGATGTGGGATTGATGAATAATGTAGATCCTGTGAAAATTTCAGTGAAAGAGGGAATTACTTATCCTAACATTCCTCAGTATAAAATGACACCAGAAATAATTGAGGGAATAACTCCTATAATTGAGAAAATGATTCAGCAGGGAGTTCTGAGAGAACTACTGAGTAGTCCGTGTAATTCACCGATAATGGGGCTAAAGAAGCCTAATGGGAAGTTCAGGATTGTACAAGATTTGAGAAAAGTTAACCAAATTGTGGTGGCATATTGTCCTATTGTGCCAAATCCATCAGTGATTTTGTATCAGATTCCACATGATGCTGAGTGGTATACAGTGATTGATTTGTGTCATGCTTTCTTTTCAATTCCATTGCATCATGACAGCCAGCCGATTTTTGCATTTAGATTTGGCCAGCGTATTTTAGCATGGTGTCGTATCCCACAGGGGTATACAGAGAGTCCTTCGATATTCAATCAGTTATTGAAAAAATCATTGGAGAGTTTGATCATGCCTGAAAACTCAGTACTAGTGCAGTATATTGATGACCTACTTGTGGCATCAAAGACACGTGAAGCTTGTGAAGTAGATACTATAGCTTTACTGAATCATCTGGCAGATGGAGGGTTAAAAGTATCTCCAGCCAAATTGCAATTCTGCAAGAAAGAGGTGCATTATCTTGGACACAATATTGAAAAAGGTCTGAGAAAAGTGACTGATGACAGGATCAAAATCATCAGGGAAATGAAGGCCCCAAAGACCCAGAGGGAAGTGAGAATGTTTCTGGGTATGGTGGGTTATTGTCGTCAGTGGATAATTAATTTCTCGCTGATAGCAAAGCCACTGATTAAGCTGACAAAAAGTGAGATGACAGACCCATTGGAACTAGATGGAGAACAAATGGCAGCATTTGAAGAGTTGAAAAGCAGAATGTGTGAAGCCCCTGCTTTGGGTATGCCAGACTATGAAAAGGAATTTGAATTGTACTGTAGTGAGAGAAATGGATGTGCACTTTCAGTGTTAATTCAGAAGCATGGATTACTGAGAAGGCCTATTGCGTACTTCTCATCGACACTTGACCCTGTAGCTGTAGGTTTACCAGGTTGTTTGAAATCTGTGGCTGCAACATGCAGAAGCTTGGAACAGAGTGAGGGGATCATAATGGGATATCCTGTAAGGGTATTTGTACCTCATAATGTGGCAATTCTTTTGACAAGAAGCAGAACTCAGTACATGTCACATAGTCGGTTGACTAAATATGAGAAAGTCATTCTGGGAGCATCAAATGTGACTTTGGAGAGATGTGTGAATGTGAATCCAGCAACATTGTTGCCGGATATTGAAAATGTGGGTGTGAAAACAGAAGATGATCACAATTGTTTGGATGTGCTTGATTACTGTACAAAACCGAGACCAGACATAAGGGATCTTCCCTTGCATGAGAGTGATCATGTGTTGTTCGTGGATGGATCATGCCTGAGGAATGATGAGGGTGTGCTATGTGCAGCATATGCAGTGTGCAAGGTTTCAGAAGTAATGGAAGCATCATCATTGAAAGGAGTGAAATCTGCGCAAGTTGCTGAATTAGTGGCATTGACAAAAGCTTGTGAAATTGGGAAAGATTTGAGAACGACTGTGATGACTGATAGTCAGTATGGATTTGGAGTTGTGCATGACTTTGGCCAACTTTGGCTACAAAGAGGTTTCTTGACGTCGAGTGGGACTCCAATAAAGAATGCTGAAGTGATTGGGAAATTACTTGAGGCGATACAGCTGCCTAAAGAATTAGCAGTTGTGAAATGTGCTGCTCATGGACAAGGAGATGATTTTGTGACAGTTGGCAATCGATACGCAAATGACATTGCTCAATATTGCGCCAAGAATAACCAATCAATTAATCGGGAACGAGAAGGTGAAATGTCTTTTTGTTCTGTGATGTTTACTAATGTCTTAGAGACGTGGGATGAAGTGAAACAGTTGCAGGATGAGGCAGAGGAGGAAGAAATGAAAGATTGGATCAAGGCAGGTTGTGCCCCAAGAGAGACAGACCATGTTTGGGTCTATAGAGATGGCAGACCAGTAATGCCGAACTCCATACTGTCAGCAATGGCAAGGATGTATCATGGACAGGGACATTTGGGAAGGGATGCGATGATCAGGTCTTTTAAACAAACCTGGTACAATGCAAAGTTTAGGACAATTGCAGAAAGTATCTGTCAAAGATGTTTGATTTGCCAGCAATTTAACACTGGGAAAAAGACAGTGGTGAGTCTGGGAACAATAGGCAGAGAAGGAGGTCCTTTTACAAGAATGCAGATTGATTTCATTGAAATGCCCCAAGTAAACAGATTAAGGTATGTACTAGTGGTAGTCTGTTTGTTTTCAAGATGGGTTGAGGCCTATCCGACTAGGAGAAATGATGGAGTAACAGTGGCAAAATTACTGTTAAGAGAGTTGATTCCTAGGTACGGATTTCCGGTAACGATTGAGTCTGATAGAGGTGGACACTTCTATAATGAACTCATGAGTTTGATTTGTGAAGCATTAAGCATACAGCAGAAGCTACATTGTGCATACAGACCAGAGGCTTCTGGTGTTGTTGAGCAGATAAATGGCACAATCAAGTACAGGATTGGTAAGATGTGTTTAGCCACTGGTATGAAATGGCCGGATGTCTTGCCTCTAGTGCTAATGACTATTAGATCTACTCCAGATAGAACTACTGGTTTAAGTCCGCACGAAATCATAATGGGACGTGCAATGCGACATGCATATGTACCTGTCAATAAGTTGATGACAATAACTGATGACATGATTTTGGATTACTGTAAAGGCCTGGCTGACGCAGTTCATTCTGTGTTTCACCAGATTGGAGAAGAAGCTACCACACTTGAGAAGAAGCAAGCTCATGACCTGAGTCCAGGGGACTGGGTAAGGATTAAAGTTCACAGAAGAAGAAATTGCTTGGTTCCAAGGTGGGGAAGACCAAGACAAGTCATTCTAACTACGACAACTGCAGTGAAGTGTGCTGGTGTGAAAAACTGGGTGCATGCGAGTCATACTCTGAGAGTTCCAAACCCAAAAGATGGGACTGGTAGAGAGTATTTTGAAGAGTCAGATTCCAGTGATGATGAAGACCCAGAACCAGTGAGAAAAAATCAAAGTTCAGGAAAAGAAGCAGAAAAAACTTCAAGAGAACCATTGAGAATCTCAGAAAGGAGATCAGATTCTGTAAGAGAGCCTGAAGTTCCAAAAAGCAGTTCCACAGAAATTACTCCTGAATCAGAAGAGGAGGAGATTGAAGAACCACTTGAGATTGTACCTGAAGAAGTAGGGTCAGAAGAAGATAGAGAGGGACAGATTGCGGAAGACCCCCGAGGAGGTGTAGGGAACATTCTTGACAAGCTAGGTGAAGGGACAAGTAGACAGCAAGAAGATTGCGTGTCGGAGACCCGAGGAGGGACAGAAGTAGGGAAGTCTCAAATAGTGGTGAAAAAGACTGTGGAGTGAAAGAAAACTGCTGAAGAACAAGAGGCATTTGAAACAGAATCGGATGAAAGTGAGAATGGAAAATCAGAGGGTCGAGTTCTGAGAAAGAGAACTTGGATTGGAGAAAGAAATAATACAGAAACGAGACCGAAAAAGGTTGTAAGAGGAGATTTTTGGCCTAACAACAGAGTAAAGAGGCTGAGATACAGACTGATAAGAGGGAATACATCGAAAGCTGAACAAGTGAATGAAGTGTCGAGTCAAAACGAAGTAAAGAGGAAGGAACAAAAGGAGTCAAGAGAACCTGAAGAGATAAAGAGAATTAGAAGACCCAACCAAAAGTACAGATCACCGGAATGGTCTTATGTGGCACTGTCTGAAGAAGGAGAAGAAGAAACAGTGAATCGAGATAATCCGGAGGGGATCTTGAGAAAAGTGGTTGAGGAAAAGGAAGAATCTGTTGGAATCTTAAAAGTTATCCTGACTGACATTGGAGAAGAGTCGGATGCACAGGATGTTGTTGATGATCTGATACAATTTGATGTTGCTGAAGAAGAAGGAGTGAAAAGTGATGAATATCCAAATTGAGTGAACAAAAGAAATCACTTGGAGAAAAGTGAAAAGGAGAGTCTGAAATTCAGCTGTCTGAAGTAATCCAAAGTTCGAAAAATTTCAGTAGTGGAGTAGTAGAGGCTAAGTCAAAAGACAAGGTCAAAGTAGTAAAATGGCTAATATAGAGAATAATCAAAGTAGATGTGCCTTCTTAAGAAGATGGTGTAGAATGTGCTGCTGCTGTCCTGGATTATTAATGCTACTATGGGGTGTTTTAGCTTTATTAGTTACATTTAGAGTTTCAATAGGTACATTTGAAATACATACTGAGAATGAGACAAATGCAGAGAAGAGTTCGCAAAAAGTAGTTCCAACTAGAATTAGTAATACTTACATGCATAAAGATAGGTCAATTAATGATTTTTCTAGTAATGTTTTTTCAAAGTTGTTATACGAATATGTGAAAACAATGGAAGTTAGGGATTGCTATGTTTGTATGCAATTACCTGCATCCGTTTCAGAGGGTGTTACTTATCACCATTTACCAGCTACGTATGGATTTTCTTGTAGTGTATTAAGTAGTGTTTTTTATCTGTTAGGGAAAATAGATTATAAGATGTCTAACAAAGATAGTATTTTTGGGCACTTGCCAATGAACAAAGAGCTGAATCCAGCTAAAGAAGCTAACATTTTTGGTGAGATTTGTATTGAAAAAGAAGAATTAACATTAGATTACATTTTTAAGAATAATTTAACTTGTAGTTTGGAAGAAGAGGAGAAAGCTTTCCTAAACATGGTGGAGGAAAGGAGATTGAGTATGCATGAAAAGGCAGGGAAATATAAAGTGAGTGAGACAATTTGGGACATTGAGATGGGAAAAGAATTAAGAAATGGGGTTAGTCCAACTTTAGCTCTAGATGCACCACAGAAGGGTAAGCTGTGCATTACAAGAGGGAAATCCCAATATGATACATATTTTGTTGGGACTAGTGAATGTCATGATACATACTTCATTGCAACAGGATGGGGTTTCAGAGGTGGAGAAGATGCAATTTTTCCAGAAGTGTATTATGTTTGTGGGAACAAGGCTTATTACAAGTTGCCTGACCATTGGTATGGCACGTGTTATGTGGGCCTGGTCTTTCCAAAGATCTTTCATATAGATAGAATAGAAGATGTAGAACATATTAATTTACTAATGCGCTTCAAGAGGGAAACTTGGTCTGAAATAGTGGGTGACATTTTTGGAGTTTTAATTCCAGCAGTGGGAATTTCTTTGAATGCTTATGGGATTCGGAAAATGTCAACAGTGGTGGATCGCTTATCGACAAATACCGCTGGAGGGTTTCTTTTGGTGAATACGGAACTAATTGCCGTACGTGCCATGTCTATGCAAAATAGACTTGCTCTTGATATTCTATTAGCTAAGGAGGGTGGAGTTTGTGGAATGCTGAAAGTTCAACATTGTTGCACTTACATTCCAGACGAAAGCAAAGACCTGAAGGTCTATATAAAAAATATTACTGATTTGCATGAAGAATTAGTACCACTTGAAGCTGAAAGTATTTGGACTAAAATAGCTAATAAAATAGTTGCTGTTAAGAGTTTTATTGCAAAAATAGGTAGTACTATTATAGGTAAGATATTGTTTCCTTTAACTTGTATAATTGTTGCTTTATTGATATTGAGATTGGTGTGTTTGTGTTGTAAAAACAGGGGAGGGAAAAAGAAATTAATTAAAAGAAACAATGAAAAGAGAAATAAAAGGTTGAAAAGAGAACCACAAGAAATTGAATTAGAAGAATTAAGGGAGAGTGTCTATTTAGAAACAAAGAGGGATGATGAAAGAGTGTCTGGTGTGTAGTGTTGTGTAAGGAGAAAAAGACATTTCCAATTTCTCCTAAAATGGGACTAAATTTCACTAAATTTCTTTTTTTGGGGTTATTTGGTGATAAAATCACCAAAGGGGGGATTGCTGGAGCAGAATTTTCTGATGAAAATCTATTGGGTTTTTAAGCTCTGGTTTGTCTATTTGTCATAATTAAAATTATTAATTATTAATTACTAATTATTTGTTTTGTGTATATGTTTAAACTTACCAACATGTACTAATGAGAAGAAAACCGACACGAGGGAATGCTTTCGTATTGCTATTTAATAAATGTGCATGTTTTATTAAATAAATGTTGCTGAGTGCTGTTTATTTTAAAGCACGAAATGCTTTTGAATTAATGCTTTTCTGTGTTGCAAAGGCTAGATAATTACATACACATAAGGGTATTAGTGGGGTTAACACTGTTTAATCACTATGCTGTGGTAACGTTGTTTTTGTCTCTTTTAATTAAGATGGTCTATTTTGGCCTAGAATAAAATGGCCGCCGTTTGCAGCCTGGCCTCGAGTGAGAGATTTGTGATGAGAGGGCCTTGCTGAATATGGTCGAAGTCATCTGACCACAGTCTTCGCCTGGTTGAAATTTTCCGTGAGGACAGTAGCAGTGCTGGGCAAGTCACCAAGAAACATCTGAATAACCTTGGAGGACAAAGGAGCCATAAAGAATGAACTGAATGGACTCTGAAGTCATCATGTTAGTTCCGAGGAAATGTGGATGTCGAAAGATACATTTTTTAGTTCCTGTTCTGTCTTTTTATTTTTGTGATTTTTTCTGAGCGGAGATTTTCCAAATGTAGCGATGCTACATCCTTTCCTGCTCGCTCTGCTCAGCGGTTCGGCGGACGTGTAGAACATTTTATGTTTCTATAATATTGCAAGTTTCTTTATAAATATTGTTAGCCTAGAGAGGGTTTGAGGCCACTTTGCCATTTCTTCCCAAACCAGTGTTTGGTGAGGATTGATGCTGTGAGGACGGTGACTCGGGAGATTTCTACTGAGAGACTTGTCCTGATGACCCATTCTGACATTTAGCTAGAATAGGTAATTATGAGAAAATGATTTACTCTGATTAATTTCTTTTGACTAATTTTAGATAAAGAATCATAATTTTAAATACGGTGTTGGTGATTATTTCTTGTCAATTATTGAGTACACTATTTGATTATTGTTGTATAGATTGTTTAGATTATGACTCAGGACAATTACAATAACTAGGTCTTATCGACCTCAGTGTAGATGTGGGGTGTTTAGGAGTTTTCTTTCCACAGGTTCAGTGCTGGTAGAGTATTTGAGTGTATGTTAGTGAAATGGGCCCTAGTGTATGGTGAGTGTATGTGCGTGTAACTGTGAAATTACTCTATCCGTGGAAGTAGGGAGATTTTATACACCCCAATCTGCATCACCTGAACAATCGAGTTCATGGATTTCAAGATACTCCATTACCTGCTGGATATCGGGAGCGATTGTTGGGATGTTGGCAAGGCATACATCCATTCGCCAGTCTAATGGGCAATTTTTGCAATAGAAAGATGGTTGCACGCAGATTGTATATGTGTAAATAAATGTCATGTTGTAACTGGCTCCGATAATAGATAGATGCAGGCAGCCGAAACGTTCTTTCATTTTTTCACAGTATTGATGTAGCTACGCGTACAGGCGTATTCTGTCAGAGATGCTAGTTACCACAGGGAGTGCAGTCATTTTTTACAAGCAAAAATCGTAGTAGGATGGCTGCAGAGAGAGCGAGAATTTTGGGCACTGTTCCTGTTATTCCAGAGATGATCGAATGAATGAATTGTGGTATTATACCAAAAACAGTTTGAAAAGCTGTGAGAAGGCCGGAGGAGACCGTATTATAAAAAGTGTGCCAGACCTTGAGTGTGAGATGTGTTGAAAATTGGGTAACAATTCACAAAGTGTAATGGGAGGTTCAAATTTAAAAGGGACTGTATTTTACTGGAAGTTCGTGCTATCTGCATGCGATACATTTATTTTGCAGAAGTGAGGGACACTTCTGTTCTAAAGAAAAGCGCTTTGGTTTGGTTAGTTTAATGAAATCTGTTTGCAAAGTAGGGATTCAAGGCCAAGCTGAAGTTTGGGAGTTAGTTTGTGTGGGTGGGAATAGACATTGCTACAGGAAGTTACTCGGTTTGAAACAGCAAGGACATACGGTATGCCACCTCACATTCCACAGGAGTGCATGTTATTGAGAAGCAGATAACTGCCATTAGAAAGCTGTGTGAATGTGATTGTGGGAGTTGGCGTGCTTTCAAGAAAGCAGGCAAGATTGGGGGCTGTAAGCTTAGAAGTGTCGTGCAGTTGGAAATTCTTGCATAGTAATGAATGACTGCCATTGTGGTCGCAGTTTGCACCTGTGAGAAAAACTTCTGTTTGCTCTTTAAGACAGCGATATGTAAATGGGAGAAACCACTGCTCGTGAATAAACGTGCTACCTTATATAATCACATACGACTTGACAAACAACATGTAGACCTATCAGACACAACGACACTACGTATTGTGGGAACCGTGGCTAGCCATGTACACAAAGCAAACATGGCATAGCACCTCTGTTACACAATGCAGAATGCGGGGAGAGATGGGAGCAAAGTATGTGCGAAGGTGGCGAAAGTGATTCTCGATTATAAAAGTATACAATGCAAAGTGTTGAGGGGATGTGCCGGACAGACTTGAGTATGCAGAGCACACACATGTACATCTGAACATACACTGATGGTCTATTGACTGAAGTAGATAGTGGACGGAACCATAATAGTACAGTCAGTAGGGAAGATTTCAAAAACATAGCGCGTACGTGCCCTTCCCCCCCCCCCCCAAATCTTTAGCGTAGTGGGCTGGCTCGGCGTACGCAAGGCTAGCGTAGGGGTATGAATAAAAGGCACGTTTCTCTGGGTGTGGTTCTTTTCCGGAATGGCGAACGTGTCTGCCAGGTCTGCGCAGCTTACACCGCCATGAGGTTGACCTCGTGAGTGAAAGTGGCTGCGTGAATGATGCTCTCAGTCTGCTGGTACTCAGAAACCGTAGTGGCCGCTGCGACGCACATATGCCGCACAGGTCACCTTTCGCTACTGCATTATGTGAAAGAAGGCCCACCACGTGCCGGGGGAAGCACCTGGTGTGAGGTCTGCGAGGTCGGAAGGTTCCCTCAGATCAACGCTGGCTACCGCGACACAGGCACACAGCGTTCAGTTTGAGGCCCAGCAGCGGGGAGTGCTCTGTATACTACTAACACAGTAGTCGAACAGGTACCAACAGTGGAACGGTGTCTTGATCCCACAATGGACGATGTTAGAACTACATCTCAGAGTGGAGATGAAGGTACTCTCTTGGAGCAGGTACAACCAACTCTGGGTCACAATTGTGGAACGGTGTATTGATTCCAGAATGGACGATGTCCGATATTACTTGCTAGTGGGTTTTCACAGAACTCTTTCTGTTCACGTGCATCAGACTCTGTGCTTCCGTAGGTAATTGCTGCACATTATTATTGGGCTTGGCTGACTGCAGTGGCTGGAGTACACCGTGCTATAGCAGGTCCGAACAGTGAAACAGGGTCTTGATCCCACAATGGACGATGTTAGAACTGCATCTGAGAGTAGAGATAAAGGTACTCCCTTCGAGCAGGTGTAACCAACTCTAGGTCCCAACAGTGGAACGGTGTCTTGATCCCACAATGGACAATGTTAGAACTGGATCTGAGAGTGGAGATGAAGGTACTCCCTTCGACAAGGTGCAAGCAACTCTAGGTCCCAACAGTGGAACGGTGTCTTGATCCCAGAATGGACGATGTCCGATATTACCTGCTGCTGGGTTTTCAGAGAACTCCCTCCATTGCGGTGCATCAGACTCTGTGCTTCTGTAGCTAATTGCTGCACATGATTATTTGGCTTGGCTGACTGTAGTGACTGGAATACACAGCGGAACAGCAGGTCCGAACAGTGAAACAGGGTTTTGATCCCACAATGGACGATGTAAGACCTGCATCTGAGAGTGGAGATAAAGGTACTCCCTTCGACCAGGTGCTACCAACTCTATGTCCCAACAGTGGAACGGTGTCTTGATCCCACAATGGACTATGTTAGAACTGCATCTCAGAGTGGAGATGAAGGTACTCCCTTTCACCAGGTGCAACCAATTCTAGGTCCCAACAGTGGAACGGTGTCTTGATCCCAAAATGGATGATTTCCGATATTACCTGCTGCTGGGTTTTCAGAGAACTCCCTCCATTGAGGTGCATTAGACTCTGTGCTTCCGTAGCTAATTGCTGCACATGATTATTTGGCTTGGCTGACTGTAGTGGCTGGAATACACCGTGGAACAGCAGATCCGAACAGTGAAACGGGGTCTTGATCCCACAATGGACGATGTAAGAACTGCATCTGAGTGTGGAGATAAAGGTACTCCCGTCGACCAGGTGCTACCAACTCTATGTCCCAACAGTGGAACGGTGTCTTGATCCCACAATGGACTATGTTAGAACTGCATCTGAGAGTGGAGATGAAGGTACTCCCTTCGAACAGGTGCAATCAACTAAGTCCTAATAGTAGAACGATGTCTTGATCCCACAATGGACGGTGTCCGATATTAACTGCTGCTTGCTTTTCACAGAACTGTTTCCGTTGAGGTGCATCAGTCAGTGTCTGTGCTTTCGTAGTTAACTGTTGCACGTTTATTGGGCTTGGTTGACTGTAGTCGGAGGACTACACCATGGTACAGAAGGTCTAAACAGTGAAACGGGGTCTTGATTATATGATTGAGGATGTCAGAAGTTAAAGTCTGTGATGATTTCTGTGTACCCCCTCCGACCAGGTGCAACCAACTCCGTGCATCCAAATCCAACGGCATGTGGCTGTGAGGTGTTAATGACTACTGCCTCTGGCTAACACTGCGGTCAGCAGGTCTCACAATTCAGATCGAGTTGTGATTGTTTAGTTACAGAATTCAGTAGGCAACTAACTACAATGTCTTGAGATATACAGAATATTCTTATAGTATATTTGCTTGAAGAATTTTTTTTAGATGAATTTATATGTTTAGTACAATGGTGAAATTCATCTTGCAAGTTCGAAAGAACACTGAATAGTCTACACTGTGGACAGTAAAAATCGCAACTCGAATTGTTTTGATTTATTTATTGCAGAGTTTTCTGTAATTTATGTTGTTGTATTTTGGGAAGAGGTAGTGAGAAAAAGTATTAATGGATGTCTGTGTGACTAATGCCTTCACTTTACACTGCAGACAGTAGTGTTCACAATTCAGATCGCGTCTTTATTGTAGATGATGCAGTCCTGTAGGAAAAGATATTGCTGCAGTGCGCCCAGTCCGCACCATGCATACGCGTCATTGCAGGCTCCGCACACGCTTTTTCTTGCTTCGAGTACAACAAACTGTTTAGCTCAAGTCCACCTTACGTAGCTGTGGGTCTTTGCTGACCACTCTCTCTGGCCTACACTGCAGACAGCAGTGTTCACAATTGAGATCGAGTCGCTATTGCAGATGATGCAGTGTTGATGGCAACAGACATTGCTGCTAGTACGGCCCGCTCGCAGCACGCTTCATCGCTGGCTGTGCACATGCTGAATGCTTTTGATGTGGCTATCTGAGTGCACTAGAACTGCTGGGCCCTTTATGATACAATCTTTTTGTGTATTATTTCAGATCTATTGCCTGTGTCTGAATATAGCACAAGTTATGGTTCTTTTACGATAGAATCTTTTCTGTATTGTTTTACATCTACTGCCCCTACCTTACTGCAGCACAAACTATTGACCCTTTTATTATTGAATCTGTGTGTGTGATGCAATGATTACTGTTGTAGTTGATGCTAGCAGCAACTATTCCCTGAGGGCTGGTTTACACTCACCGCACACGCATCCAGCACAGACGTCACTGGATATGTGAACCTGGTAATAAAAAGGAGTCGAGTGCACGTGCCCGTACCCACTATCCATCTGTGTACATGTGTTCATTATCTATGCATGATACTGCCCCTGGGCCGTACCACATTAGATTGTGCTATGGACAGCGTATGCAACTATGTTACCTCTGGCAGTGGGGAAAAGTTCTGTTATGGAGCTTTTAAATGCATGGCTATCACAGGTAGAAGGCTGCTTTACAGAGCATGAATATTGATTAAGATGATGGTTGCATGTTGTGTGTACTGTCAGATATGTGTACATAGCAAAACGTTTTCAAAAAAGCTCTGTAAGCAGAAGAGGAGTCTCTCATCAAACGCTGTAGAGAGAATGGCAAAAATGGGTGGGGTCCTCCAACTGTTACAATGGGAAATGTTATGAACCAATCAAATGCTTTTCTTTAAGGTCACATGGGAATCGCGCAGCGAGCGTGCAAGGAGGCCACACCCGACGCGATTTTGAGAAAATATTACCATAATATAAGTTTATTACAGTTAGAAATATACAAATGTTTAAAATATTTTAGATTATCGCTTGCTCTCATATACACTTTAAAGTTATGTAGATATTGTTTTGAGACATACAAAAAAATTAGGGAATGGCGTTCCCTGCACGGCACCATACATCTATGACGTAACACAAGGCCTGGCAGCCTGCAGTTGTCGCATACATAATGCGCAGCAGGCACGACCCCATACGTACTATGACGCGACGCGCGGCTTGGTATTGCGTACCCGTCGCATACCAAAGTAGCAGCTGGCACGACATCATAAGTATATGTTGTTACGCGGGACGTGGTGCCACAAACTCGTCGGATACGAAATGCGCATCATTTCAATATGGCGGATAGGATTTGCGTGCTGATGGAGCTTGGTAGACTACAGGTACGGAACTCTAGTTTTTTCAGAAAAAATAAATTTACTTAGATTTTTTTTTTCAAGATATGAAACATTACATAATTTTTAAAGTTAAAAAAAGGTTTATAGAGTTCCAAAATATTATTTAAAAAATTAGAAAAAATCTAGGTTTTATAAATATTAAAATATGAAATTAACATTTAAAAAACCTTCAAAATTCACTGAAAAAACCATAGGTTTCAGGGACATTATAGTTAGTTGGACATTTCACTCATAGAAAACCATAGAAATTCCACTGTTATAGTTTGTTGAGCTAACTATAACTCGCGCCCCCGCAATGCACTGCTGATGACGTCACATATTACATAATTCATGACATGGTCAGTGACATCACTGATGACATCTCAAATGACATCACTGATGACATCATCCACGTGAAAATCTGATGCACCTCATCATACCCTAATATAATAGTTGATACACCCACTCTAAAAAAGAGACTATCATTTTCAAAACCATGAACACACCAATACCAGTTAGTACATATCCACTCACTAATTCCTAGGTCTACACACACATCCATTCATTCACCCATACAATCACTCACACATACAGTCAGTCATCAATTCAGCATTATCATATCCAGTCACATATCTATACAGACACTCACACACCGCCTCTCAATGATAGTTATTCACACATGTGGTCAGTAATGGAAATAATCAGTCACAGTTTTATTAACTCACCTGTACAGTTATGCATATACCACCTCACTTATTTAAACATATACTAACACAAACTTCCACTCTAATACAATAACTAATACAAGCACACACTGATCCATACAGGCACTCTCACAATCACTCAGTTTCACATATAGTCATTTATACACTCCAACACTAATATTTACTGCCTTTCACATATGCAGTTACTCATACATGTACCACTGAGGCATCCATTCACTCACCAATACACTCATACACACACTCACCGAGCCATACAGCCCTTCAAATAGACTTGAACACATATACCCAGTGAATTATCCACTCACACATGTATGCACAGAGTCACACCCCCACCCATCCACACAGACACGCAGGCACCCACACATATACTCAGACAACCAATCAATACCCATATAGATGCTCATTTAACTGCTAAGCAACACATGCAATCGCTTACACACCAACTGACAACCTAAACTGTGTGAATGTCTGTATCAGTCGCTAACACATGCATTAAGCAAGTCACAATTAATCACTCACTTACACAGTCAATTACACACCTACTTAATCATTCACCCTGTCTCTTATACACCCATTCATTCTTCAATACACCTTGGCATATATATATATAAAACATATTTACATTTTATAGAAACACAGTCACTGGATGATGTCATTTGAGATGTCATCAGTGATGTCATCAGTGATGTCACTGACCACCTCATGAATGATGTAATATGTGACGTCATCAGCAGTGCATTGTGGGGGCGCGAGTTATAGTTAGCTCAATTAACTATAACAGGGGAATTTGTATGGTTTTCTATGAGTGAAATGTCCAACTAACTATAACGTCCCTGAAACCTATGGTTTTTTCAGTGAATTTCGAAGGTTTTTGAAATGCTAATTCCCAACTATAACGTCTGTAAAACCTATGGGTTTTTCAGTGAAAATATATATATATGACAACCAATGACTCCCCATCGTAAGAAGAGTCAGGCGCACACACGGGCTTGCAGGAACCAGCAATTTTAATGAACTGGGCATTACGCGTTTCGGAGTAATTCCTTCATCTGACACCCATTACAAACAAACAGTTTTGTCCGTGTTCAATCTTTAAAAGGTGCTTGCTTCACTTCGATTGGCAAAGACCAAGAGGTGGGCGTGGCAAAGATACTGGCACCAGGTAAGTACCTTTACTCCCATGTGGGTGGCGCTCTCGAACCTGTCAGCATCACCAGTTAGCCCAAGCCCCGCACTACCGGCCCCACAAGCCCTTCATCCTGCCGCTTTTCATCTCCCTCAGGAAGTCCTGGACTGGAGTCTCGGACCGGAGTCAGTCCCAACGAGTGTTGCTTCGATGTTAAATCAGCGGCGGTGCGGCAGTTTTCCAAGTTCATTGAATATCACCAAGTTTGCCACTCTGCCTGCCGCACACTTAAGGATGGGGCGCCTAAGGTGCTTAGTGGCCACGCACCAATTCATCACAACCAATGACTCCCCATCGTAAGAAGAGTCAGGCGCACACACAGGCTTGCAGGAACCAGCAATTTTAATGAACTGGGCATTACGCGTTTCGGAGTAATTCCTTCATCTGACACCCATTACAAACAAACAGTTTTGTCTAGAGAGAGAGAGAGAGAGAGAGAAAGAGAAAGAGAGAGAGAAAGAGAGAGAGAGAGAGAAAGAGAGAGAGAGAGAGAGAGAGAGAGAGAGAGAGAGAGAGAGAGAGAGAGAGGTGTATATATAAGCATAGGATTAGCACAGTGCTATCCATGCCGAGATAGAAATGGACAAAGTCTTTAATAGCACTGTGCTAATCCTATGCTTAAAGACTTTGATAGAAAAGCAGACATTTGAGGTGAGCAGATCTAGAGTGTCGCTGGTGTTGAGAGTGCTCTATACAGGAGCAGCTTTCCACCTAAACTTGAGAACTACCCAGAGTTCTCTGCTTCTTCTCTGCATAATTTATTCGTCACTTTATGCCTGAAAGGATATTTTTTTATATTATATATATATATATATATATATATATATATATATATATATATATATATATATATGTTCAACAAAGATGCCCCAGCATTGAAAGAGCACTCAGCGGCGTTCTTGTACCACCAGGTAAGTGTAAGCCTCGTTGCAGCTCGCTCATCAACTGTCTTACTTTCATCATCATCATCATCATCATCATCAAATCTTTATTTCGGTCACTATGGACCATAAAAGATACAGAGAAATACAATGTCAATTTAGCAGTAAAACATGAACAATAATAGTTTCATGATAAAATAAACACTTTTATAGCTGTAATATTAACTAACATCGCTTGGACAATGAATAAATCTTAAAAACAGTCATAAAAACATTTAAAATGGAGTTTTATCTAGACATGAGGCGATTGCGAATAAACCATGCTGAGGTTAAAAATTTGGCTACGGCACATACAGTAGGGGCAGACAGGTCAGATTTTAGGATTCTGTATGCAGGACGGTATTCCTTAAAGCCTAAGTTCCTGAGGAGGGGCACAAGCCAGTATTTACGTGATTTATTATATGCAGGACAGAAAAAGATCATATGTAAGTCGTCTTCTCTCGTGAGAGGGCAAGCCTGGCAATTAGGTGTAGTCTGCGTGTTAAGCCAGTGCTCTGTGTGTGCCCTCAACGGGAGTGATCCATAGCGCCACTGCAAGTACAATTTGCGTGTTAATGGTGGAGCAACGTCATCGAGGACCAGCTCCAGATGGTAATGGTCCTTGAGAGCAATAAAATGTATGGACATCGAGTCTTGACAAAGTGATTCAAATGCTGCCTGTAACTTGTACTCGCGGTAAGCGTCGGCCAATGATCTACGAGAGATCCTTGGACAGGCGCTCCGCGGGTCAAGCCACAACTCTGACTTCCCCATCATTTCAAAGGTGTTCTTGATATATTTAAACCAGGGTATATGCAGCACCTTGGGGAAGCGCAGAATTTCTTCTAGTTCTGCTCTATAACTAGATAACTCTAGTGAACTCCAAACTCTGCGCCAGTACATCAAGGGCCTCAGTCCCAATTCTTCAGAAATTGGTCTTAGGCCAAGATCCAGTCTCAGCGGGAGGAGCGGGGTGTTTGATGGTAGGGCGGTCAGTTGTCGGATAAAGTTGTTCTCGGTTATCTGCAACTTCTGACACGCTACATGTCCCCATATCTCACCCCCGTAGATTACTGCCCCTCTAGCCTGTGTTTTGTAGATATGGAGAGGTGGGCCGAGAGGCTTGTAGGAGGATCTAGAAATCAGCCTGGTTATACCACCTGCGAGTTGGGCAAGTTTCAAATTTGCTCTGGTGATATGCGTATCCCAGGTCAAAGATTGATTCAAGGTGACACCTAGATATTCAAATGTAGAGACCCGGGCCAGACTTTCTTGTCCAATCGTGGGGTTTGGGCGGGTTGAAGGGGGTGGGTTGAAGGTCATAAATTTAGTTTTGGTCGCATTCACCTCCAAACCACGGAGCTCACAAAAATTAATGAATCCATCCAAGATTCTCTGGAGGCCCATTGGTGATTTTGAGAGCAGGAGGGTATCATCCGCAAACATAATTGCGGGTACCATCCTGCCATTCAACACTGGGGCATCAATATAGCTTAGCCCTGTCAGGAAGTCTATAACACCGTTCACGAAGAGGCAGAACAGTGTCGGTGCGAGCACACAGCCCTGTCTGACCCCCGTGTCCACGGGAAAGTTCTCTGTTAGTGCACCTCCCTTGCCGCATCTGACTTTAGCATAATTGCCCTGGTGGAGCCTCATCAGCATAGTTAAGATATCGCCCGGAACATCTAAATCTTTGAGTACCATCCATAATTTTGCACGGGGGACCAAGTCGAATGCTGCCCGCAGGTCAACAAAGACCGTATACAGCGTGCCTCTGCCCGCAGTCACAGTTTTCCAGTATAAGTATTTGAATCGGAAAATCTGATCTATTGTAGAGACGCATTCCCTGAACCCAGCCTGAAAAGGGCTCAAAATGTCCCTCTCTGCAATCCAAGTTTGGAGACGATTCAATAATAGTCTACCAAACAACTTTTGTGTGACATCTATTAGGCTAATTGGTCTATAATTGGAAGGGAGCAGAGGGGATCCCTTTTTGAATATTGGGACAATCTCTGCTCCCAACCAAGTATTTGGGACCTCCATGCCGGCCAAAATGGAATTCAATAAGCACAGTAGGTATGGCGCCCAGACGGCTGGTTCATTTTTGAATAAGTCACCAGGCAGGCCATCAAGTCCCGGTGCCTTGCCCGGTGCTAATCTGTCTATCGCCTCGTGTACCTCCCTTAGAGTAAAAAAGTGCCCTCTAGTATTGTCAATAATAAAATTGGACGTCTCCGATGTATTTAGTGTGCTATATAGGGATTTAAAATGATCGCGCCATGCATTAGCTGAAATATTAGGTTCAGTTGCATCAGGTAGTGTATCTGTCCCTGTGTTTACGAGGCGCCAAAATAAACGGGAATCACCTTTTGCTAGTGTCTAATTTAGTTTCTCCCACCTGTTGTGCTCCCATTCCTTTTGGGCAGCGCCAATCATGCGTTTGAAAGCTAAACGCCTAGCCCTGATAACCTCGATCCCTAAACCCTCTTTCAGTGCAGCCAGGAGGTTTGATTTAGCCTTCCGGCATGTAGAGTTATACCATCTAGGAGTGTGTGGGCATTTAGTGGGTCCTTCCTGCGTTGTAAAAAGAATGTCAGATAGTGCCAGGGTTAGGTCTGTATGAAGAGTCCCCCACTCATTCCAGTTATCGGGGCAATCATTTCGATCAATGACTTCCAGAGCTTTAGTAAAAATAGGAATCGCCCGGGCATAAAGACTGGGGATATTGTCTGGGTTAAGAAGTAATCTTTCCCATCTCACTCTCCGTCGGTTGTTGGCAATTGTTAGGCCCGCCCGAAGTGACGTGGTCTGCTCCCTCATGACCGCGCGATCTGGGAAAATGTATTCTGCTTCAAGAGCGCGGTGGTCACTATCCACACCTGGCAAAACCCTAAAGTCTTTGATAGAAGACCAGGATGCTAAGGGGACAAGAATGTAGTCCAATTTTGATTCCCTCCCACCCCTGCTAAATGTGTGTTTTGGTGGGATATCGGATTTTTTCCGGCCATTGCATGCCCGTAAACCGAATTGTAAGGTAAGTGTTGTGAGTTGGACCGCAAGAGGTGTCCATGCTTTTGGTCTGGGTGCCTCCAAAGGAGGTATGGACCAGAGCGCATCCTCTTCTTCGGCCAGGCCATCTAAGAGGCCAGAGAGGGGCTCGTAGTGACAATTGAAATCGCCACCAATTAAGTAGGGCGTATCCACAGGAATTTCGCTTAAAACTAGAGCAAGTTCCTCAATGGTACGGGATTCCGACCCGTGGGTTACTGGGCGGGAGTAAACATTTACCAACATGAGTCTATTGGAGTTGGGCCATTCCAATAGTACCACAAGGATATCCTCTGTGGAAAGTGAATGTAGGACAGCACTGCATCCCAGGTCAGCTGCTAGCCATGTTGCCAGTCCACCCGAGGGTCGCCCTTTTCCTCCCCATTTTGCTTTCATGGTGAATGATGCGTATCCTTGATACGTCACCTCGTCACATGCCCAGGTTTCCTGGAACATGCAGATGTCCTTGCTTCTGATAAATGTGTTCCATTCTGGGCAGTGTAACTTGTTTACAAGGCCCGCCACATACCACGATAGCACTTTGATAGCGTGGGGGTTAGTAATACCAATGGATTCATCTGTGAGTAGGGTACTACCCAGATCATTTACTGGAGATATACACATGTCAGAGACAGGGGCTGCGGTAAATACCACCCCATCTGGCTGGATATCCAAGATTAAAAAATTGTAGTCTACCAGGTTCCTGGGCTCAGCCTTCGATAGGTTGGGTTCCTTTGTTAGGGCAAATGGGACACTTTCCTCTTTATTGCTTGACCTAGTCAGTCAGTCCACCCAATCTAGACTCCCAAATCTATTCTGTGTGGGGAAGTAGTCAAGGTGTGATTTATCGTCCATATAGGGGATGCCCCTTTTCTCATAACTCTGCCTATGGCCTCTACTGCGTACAAGTTCCCAGTCGCCCTCTCCCTGCACTTGTACTAGAGGTGGGTAAAAGAAAGATAATGGTAGAGCTTGAATTGTGGTTCCCCTGTCACGGTAGGGCCAGTTAGATATATGGGAGACTGTCCTGGGGTCTCTAAAATTGACCAAGACACAGTCTCCCTGTATAGATTTCTTCAGGCCACCCAACCATTGAACTCTTCTTACCATCAGAACCTGGCTACTTATTCCAACGGGGAGTGGTCTATTAATTGTGAGCCAATTGATAACCTTGTTTTTGAGCGATTCAACTGACTCTTGGAATGGTTCTTTTAAAGCAGGAATACCTGCTAGAATTATAGTATAGGGGCTGGCCTCGGGCGGTAGATTAATAATCATTGGTTTCTCACTAATGCTCTTATTCAAGCCCTTGGTGCAACATGCGGGCGAATTCTTATTTGGGCTTCTATTTGGTATTGAGTCAGTAGCTAGTACTTTGCGTGGAAGAGGCGGTATATAGGTTTTAGAGGGAAGGGTAGAAGGATTCAGACTGGTTGCTGGGGGGGTAAATTATTCGTCGCGCCACTTGGGACAATATCTGGGGCTGTATTGTCTTTTGCACAGGCAGCTTTTAGTTTAGTCATATCATTAACAATACGATTTAGGGAAGTTTCAATTTTCCCCAGACGTGCTTCCAGGGGATTAAGTAGTCGCCTCATCATATTATAGATATCTGAGAGTGTAATGTCCTCCTCACCCAGGGTTGAACCCGTAATATCTGGTTTATTCGATGACAAATTAGGTGACAAGTGCCCTTTAGATTGTAGTGGTGTTTGGCGTTTATTGGTAGACTCAGAATTCTTGGCCTGTGGTGCGGCTAAAAGTTTGGTATTTTTGCATTTTTTCCCCCGTGGCGTCTGGGGCTTCTTACTATTTTTAGAAATGGCTCCTTCCCTCACCCCTGTCCCATTGCGGTCGAGCTGCGTAAACCCCAAACTATTATCCTCCCTGCGAAGTGCGGAAGTATTGGAGCTAGTCTTGGAATGGGGATGTTTAAGTTGGGGGAGGGGGAGGGGCAATATACTAAGATCAACCTGAGATGAAATAGTACAGTCAGAGTTAGAAGTGCCTTGCAGAATGGGACATGGCAATCTAGCCGATTCAAGCATTTCATGTAAACCCTCACTCCCATCCATTTGTGGGCTGACATCAAGTCTCTGCGACGGGGTTGTTATTGCGGCTAGGGGGCCCAATGATGATCTTCTTACCCATTCAATTTCCTGGGAGATGCGTCGTTCCAGTGTGGTGATGTCCTCAATTAATAGTGTGCCAGCTTTGGCAAAGTATGAGTCCAAAGTACATTGAGGATTCCCAGCAGCACTCTGAGTCTTGCTTCGAGTCTCCCTCATGGCCATTCTTCAGCGGCTATCCTCTAACAGGCAGGAGGGGGCACGGGAGGGCAAAGTAACAGGGTGACTGACCGAGACCGATCTCGACCGTCCTCGAACGGCCTCAAACGGCCCGCTCTTTGCCCGGTCTTCGCCCCGGTCTGCGTCCCGTGCGCGTACCGCTAGCGCGTAGGGACAGGAAGGATGTTAATAAGAGGGAGGGCGTGGAGGAGGCGGGGCCGGGAAGAGGAACCAGGTGTGCAGGAAGAATTGGCAGTGTGCACCCTGGGCCTCGCAGTCCCGTGCAATCAGCCTCCCCGGTGGGTCCCTCAGGTGTCAGCAAAGCGTCCTCTCAAATCAGGCAAGAGCGAACCCAAAAGCGTCCCCGCACTTATCAGCGGCACAGGGAACAACCAGCCCACGAGCGTCACCCGCGAAGCGGGGGCCGCGAGGAGTGGAGTAGAGTCGGTCCACAGCGTCCTCAGAGGGTGAGTAGCAGCTCGCTCATCAACTGTCTTACTTTCATCATGTCGCCGACGCATTTCGAGGCTAGGACGCCTCTTCTTCATGGGCTCTGAAAGAAACCGACATTGAAAGTCACTCCCATAAGCAGGTTTTATTGACAAACACGCCCCCAGTGGGCTGAGCTTGATAAGATTATAGTAATCACGGAATTATGGGTCTCGTAGTTCCATGGGAGTGTAATTAAGTTCCTTAGTAGGCTCAATGTAATTCCTTAATTAAAAGCAAGTTTCAACCTTAGTAGGTAGACAGGATCAGTGCGGGCTTGGATCTGCAAAGGACGCCGTGCTTACAGAGAGGAAAGGTTCCCTCTCCACAGCCTTTCACCATGTAGGAAACGGTGCTTCTTTCCGCGGCGAGCCGCCGCGTAAATTCATGTTCAACAAAGATGCCCCAGCATTGAAAGAGCACTCAGCGGCGTTCTTGTACCACCAGGTAAGTGTAAGCCTCGTTGCAGCTCGCTCATCAACTGTCTTACTTTCATCATGTCGCCGACGCGTTTCGAGGCTAGGACGCCTCTTCTTCATGGGCTCTGAAAGAAACCGACATTGAAAGTCACTCCCATAAGCAGGTTTTATTGACAAACACGCCCCCAGTGGGCTGAGCTTGATAAGATTATAGTAATCACGGCATTATGGGTCTCGTAGTTCCATGGGAGTGCAATTAAGTTCCTTAGTAGGCTCAATGTCATTCCTTAATTAAAAGCAAGTTTCAACCTTAGTAGGTAGACAGGATCAGTGCGGGCTTGGATCTGCAAAGGACGCCGTGCTTACAGAGAGGAATGCTGGAGTTTGCCCATGATGAAGAGGCTTGTCCTCGAAACGCGTCGGCGAAAAACTTACCCGAATTGGAGATGCTGACTTTCCCTGAATAAACAACCTGATGGTAAACTGCTGCGAGTGCGTCTTTAAATGCTTGTGGGCCATTGTAGAACAATATAATTTCCACGGCTGTCCTGCCGTGAAAAGACGCACCGTCTCACAAATGTGGAGGGACTGCGCGGCATGCTGGAACTTTGCCACAAACGCCGCGACTAGTGCAGCATTTTGGGAGATACTGAAGTCATTGTGCCAATTGGGAGCCTACTAAGGTAAAATATACTCTCTTCACGAACAGCACCGCATGGAACTCACTGTGAGTAACAATGACTCTCCGATTGGGACTCAAGATCCCAGCATGCCTTATACTAAAGAACGCACTGCGCATGACCAACTGGGGGTCCTTGCATGTTGAAATAAATTAATTGGAGCCATCTGTGCGGTGCTGGAGTTTGCCCATGATGAAGAGGCTTGTCCTCGAAACGCGTCGGCGAAAAACTTACCCGAATTGGAGATGCTGACTTTCCCTGAATAAACAACCTGATGGTAAACTGCTGCGAGTGCGTCTTTAAATGCTTGTGGGCCATTGTAGAACAATATAATTTCCACGGCTGTCCTGCCGTGAAAAGACGCACCGTCTCACAAATGTGGAGGGACTGCGCGGCATGCTGGAACTTTGCCACAAACGCCGCGACCAGTGCAGCATTTTGAGAGATACTGAAGTCATTGTGCCAATTGGGAGCCTACTAAGGTAAAATATACTCTCTTCACGAACAGCACCGCATGGAACTCACTGTGAGTAACAATGACTCTCCGAATGGGACTCAAGATCCCAGCATGCCTTATACTAAAGAACGCACTGCGCATGACCCACTGGGGGTCCTTGCATGTTGAAATAAATGAATTGGAGCCATCTGTGCGGTGCTGGAGTTTGCCCATGATGAAGAGGCTTGTCCTCGAAACGCGTCGGCGAAAAACTTACCCGAATTGGAGATGCTGACTTTCCCTGAATAAACAACCTGATGGTAAACTGCTGCGAGTGCGTCTTTAAATGCTTGTGGGCCATTGTAGAACAATATAATTTCCACGGCTGTCCTGCCCTGAAAAGACGCACCGTCTCACAAATGTGGAGGGACTGCGCGGCATGCTGCAACTTTGCCACAAACGCCGCGACCAGTGCAGCATTTTGGGAGATACTGAAGTCATTGTGCCAATTGGGAGCCTACTACGGTAAAATATACTCTCTTCACGAACAGCACCGCATGGAACTCACTGTGAGTAACAATGACTCTCCGATTGGGACTCAAGATCCCAGCATGCCTTATACTAAAGAACGCACTGCGCATGACCCACTGGGGGTCCTTGCATGTTGAAATAAATTAATTGGAGCCATCTGTGCGGTGCTGGAGTTTGCCCATGATGAAGAGGCTTGTCCCCGAAACGCGTCGGTGAAAAACTTACCCGAATTGGAGATGCTGACTTTCCCTGAATAAACAATCTGATGGTAAACTGCTGCGAGTGCGTCTTTAAATGCTTGTGGGCCATTGTAGAACAATATAATTTCCACGGCTGTCCTGCCCTGAAAAGACGCACCGTCTCACAAATGTGGAGGGACTGCGCGGCATGCTGGAACTTTGCCACAAACGCCGCGACCAGTGCAGCATTTTGGGAGATACTGAAGTCATTGTGCCAATTGGGAGCCTACTACGGTAAAATATACTCTCTTCACGAACAGCACCGCATGGAACTCACTGTGAGTAACAATGACTCTCCGATTGGGACTCATGATCCCAGCATGCCTTATACTAAAGAACGCACTGCGCATGACCCACTGGGGGTCCTTGCATGTTGAAATAAATTAATTGGAGCCATCTGTGCGGTGCTGGAGTTTGCCCATGATGAAGAGGCTTGTCCCCGAAACGCGTCGGTGAAAAACTTACCGGAATTGGAGATGCTGACTTTCCCTGAATAAACAACCTGATGGTAAACTGCTGCGAGTGCGTCTTTAAATGCTTGTGGGCCATTGTAGAACAATATAATTTCCACGGCTGTCCTGCCGTGAAAAGACGCACCGTCTCACAAATGTGGAGGGACTGCGCGGCATGCTGGAACTTTGCCACAAACGCCGCGACCAGTGCAGCATTTTGGGAGATGCTGAAGTCATTGTGCCAATTGGGAGCCTACTAAGGTAAAATATACTCTCTTCACGAACAGCACCGCATGGAACTCACTGTGAGTAACAATGACTCTCCGATTGGGACTCAAGATCCCAGCATGCCTTATACTAAAGAACGCACTGCGCATGACCCACTGGGGGTCCTTGCATGTTGAAATAAATTAATTGGAGCCATCTGTGCGGTGCTGGAGTTTGCCCATGATGAAGAGGCTTGTCCTCGAAACGCGTCGGCGAAAAACTTACCCGAATTGGAGATGCTGACTTTCCCTGAATAAACAACCTGATGGTAAACTGCTGCGAGTGCGTCTTTAAATACTTGTAGGCCATTGTAGAACAATATAATTTCCACGGCTGTCCTGCCGTGAAAAGACGCACCGTCTCACAAATGTGGAGGGACTGTGCGGCATGCTGGAACTTTGCCACAAACGCCGCGACCAGTGCAGCCTTTTGGGAGATACTGAAGTCATTGTGCCAATTGGGAGCCTACTAAGGTAAAATATACTCTCTTCACGAACAGCACCGCATGGAACTCACTGTGAGTAACAATGACTCTCCGATTGGGACTCAAGATCCCAGCATGCCTTATACTAAAGAACGCACTGCGCATGACCCACTGGGGGTCCTTGCATGTTGAAATAAATTAATTGGAGCCATCTGTGCGGTGCTGGAGTTTGCCCATGATGAAGAGGCTTGTCCTCGAAACGCGTCGGCGAAAAACTCACCCGAATTGGAGATGCTGACTTTCCCTGAATAAACAACCTGATGGTAAGCTGCTGCGAGTGCGTCTTTAAATGCTTGTGGGCCATTGTAGAACAATATAATTTCCACGGCTGTCCTGCCGTGAAAAGACGCACCGTCTCACAAATGTGGAGGGACTGCGCGGCATGCTGGAACTTTGCCACAAACGCCACGACCAGTGCAGCATTTTGGGAGATACTGAAGTCGTTGTGCCAATTGGGAGCCTACTAAGGTAAAATATACTCTCTTCACGAACAGCACCGCATGGAACTCACTGTGAGTAAAAATGACTCTCTGATTGGGACTCAAGATCCCAGCATGCCTTATACTAAAGAACGCACTGCGCATGACCCACTGGGGGTCCTTGCATGTTGAAATAAATTAATTGGAGCCATCTGTGCGGTGCTGGAGTTTGCTCATGATGATGAGGCTTGTCCTCAAACGCGTCGGCGAAAAACTTACCCGAATTGGAGATGCTGACTTTCCCTGAAGAAACAACCTGATGGTAAACTGCTGCGAGTGCGTCTTTAAATGCTTGTGGGCCATTGTAGAACAATATAATTTCCACGGCTGTCCTGCCGTGAAAAGACGCACCGTCTCACAAATGTGGAGGGACTGCGCGGCATGCTGGAACTTTGCCACAAACGCCGCGACCAGTGCAGCATTTTGGGAGATACTGAAGTCATTGTGCCAATTGGGAGCCTACTAAGGTAAAATATACTCTCTTCACGAACAGCACCGCATGGAACTCACTGTGAGTAACAATGACTCTCCGATTGGGACTCAAGATCCCAGCATGCCTTATACTAAAGAACGCACTGCGCATGACCCACTGGGGGTCCTTGCATGTTGAAATAAATTAATTGGAGCCATCTGTGCGGTGCTGGAGTTTGCCCATGATGAAGAGGCTTGTCCTCGAAACGCGTCGGCGAAAAACTTACCCGAATTGGAGATGCTGACTTTCCCTGAATAAACAACCTGATGGTAAACTGCTGCGAGTGAGTCTTTAAATGCTTGTGGGCCATTGTAGAACAATATATATATATATATATACACACACATTACACAGCTTCCCACCATGGCTGCTGGGAATTTATGACGGGTGCAACCTTTAGAAGCAGTGGTAGGATCCGCTTATTCCAAAATGGCTCACAAACATAGGTGCACTCACGGGGTGTCGTTTCAGAACGGCTTTATTTTCCGCAGATGCGTTTCAGCGTAATGTCTTCATCAGTGCGAAACGGATTCTTTTGGGTCTGCCTGAACCGCCTTTGATAACCTCCGTCGAACATTGTTGGGCATGGATTATACAAATTCAGGGCTTTACTGTTATTTAACGGAGACCTTCGGAGAGCTTTTGTGCAAAAACCAGCGGCAGATGAGGGGTGAAGTACACAGTGGGGTGCATGGAATAACTTACCCACAATGTGGCCACCTATAGAAGGAGATATTGAGGGATGGCAGGACTGGTGTGGCTGGTGTCAGACGGCATGCAATTGAGATTGTGGCATAGTGCATTGATGGGGTACCAAGGCCTTTAATTGGGACTAAGAGATCAGAAATGCCGACGTATCATCACCTCACCAGGACAATTGCTGCTCTCCTATTGGCCACTGACCATCCAATAAGAATGCTGGATGGTTTAATTACCCCAAATGTGTGCACTGCATACTTGGTTTTATCGCACTGATGAAGGCATTACCCTGAAACTCGTCTACGAAAAAAAAACATTCTGAAACAACACCCTGTGAGTGCACCTATGTTTGTGAGATTTAATATATATATATTACATCTTGGTCTCACGTTCAGTCCTGCTAGCAATTTCAACTACTCCAAAACACGGATTGATTTGTACAAATTTATCCGTAAATTGAAGCTGCAGAAATATTTTTTGCTCAATCAAAATGCTCTGAGACCTATTCCCATACCCATTGTGGGCATGCAACAAGGATTGAGTGTCAATGATCTTGATTTATTGCAAGACCTTCAGCAACTACATAATGAAGTCTCCAGCTCTGGCAGCACAGAAGAACATCTAGTTTTAAATACGCCCGGCTATACTAAATTCAAACCCAAATCTACTTTCACTCCCTTAATGCTGCATGACAATATTGACATTTTTCACGAACTGTCTACCTCAGAGATCAAAAAACTGTATTCATCTACCCTGCGTGAGAAATTCAAACACACAGCACAGAACAGTCGCTATACTCAACTTGTTAGTAAATTGCAGGCCAACGATAACATCATTGTCCGTCAATCAGACAAGGGCGGCAACATAGTGCTATGGCCCAAGGATCTTTACCTGGAGGAAGCGTACAAACAGCTCAACGATTCCCAATGCTACAGGCGTTGTGATGCAGCTATGGTGAAAGTAGCACGGACTGAATTTTATTCCCATCTTGTTGCCTGGAGGAGTACAGGATTACTGAGTCAAGATGAACTAAAATTCCTCAAGAATGACTTTCCAGTAATTCCTGTTATTTATTTTATTCCTAAAATTCACAAGAACATTGAAAAGCCTCCAGGTAGGCCTATTATATCGGCATGCAGTGGGTTATTTGAAAACACTTCTGTGTATATTGATGCCTTTTTACAGGAGCATGTTAAGGCTTTGCCATCTTATGTGCAAGACACAGGCGATTTCCTAAGGAAAATAGCAGGGTTAACTTGGGATCCTTCATTTTGGCTGATAACGCTGGATGTAACATCTCTTTATACCAGCATTCACCATCCTGATGGTTTGAAAGCAGTCAAACACTATCTGGGCACCAGACCAATTCACATGTTTAACCATAACAGAATGCTGCTAGCTATGATTTCCTTTTGCCTGCATAACAACTTCTTCATGTTTGGCAATCAATATTTCCAACAGGTCAGAGGTGTTGCCATGGGGGCATGTTTTTCTCCCAGTTATACCTGTCTTCATATGGGTTGTTGGGAGGAACAGGTCCTCTATGGTCAGCACCATGACATGTGATTCATTGGTATCGTTACATAGACGATATCTTTTTGATATGGCAAGGTACAAAACAACAGTCCCTTGACGTCATTGAGGTGATTAATGTTAACACATTAAATCTTGGTTTCACCTCTGATATAAGTCAGGAGAAAGTGTTCTTTTTGATGTAGAAATCTTTGTCGATTATGGCAAACTCATGACACGCCTTTTTAGGAAACCTACCGCAGGCAACACCGTGCTGCATGCCACAAGCCATCACCCAGTGCACCTCATTCGCAGCATTCCCTATGGGGAGATGCTTCGTATCAGGCGCATCTGCAGCACGGAGTTGGATTGTCTCAAAGCACAGGAAATGAGCAAAATGAGATTCTTAGCCAGGGGTTACTCTACCTCCATAATTGATAGTGCAATTCACAAGGCTAATTCTTTGTCTAGAAATGAGGTCCTGTTGAACAAACCACCACCAGCTACATCGGTCCAAACCAAAGAACCTGTCAGATTGATTCTGACGTATAATCGTCAACACCAAGCACTCCGCAAAATTTTAAAGAAAAACTGGAACTTGGTTTGCAATGACCCTGTCATTGGGGATCTAGTGGCAGTGAGTCCGGAAATCACTTTCAGGAAAGCTCGTTCGATGAGCGATGCTCTGGTCAAATCCAGTCCTGAGATAGGCTCCAATAAAACCTGGCTACAGTCAAGTAAAGGCTTTAAGAGATGTTCCAGCTGTAAAGCGTGTAGACATGGTGTCAGTAGAACGCAGTTTTCAATTCCATTCTGTGACATCCCTCGTCCCATCACTAAACTACTTACTTGTAAGACCGATTTTGCTGTCTATGTGCTGGAGTGTCCATGTGGCCTGCAATATGTTGGCAGTACCAAATTGCCGGCCCACAAACGGATACTCCAGCACATACGGGCAATTAATGGGAGTGATGCTTCCTATCCGGTCGCACGCCATTTTAAAGAACTACATGACAACAAAAGTGAACTGTTAAAGTTCTTTATCATTGATGCAATACTCCCTTTGAGACGTGGAGGCAACAGAGAAGCATTGTTGCGTGCACTCGAAACTAAATATATCTTAGAATTAGATACTAAGACGCCCCAGGGCCTCAATTCTAGCGAATATTTTTACACTTGCCTTTAAATTTGGTTCATTATTTGATTTCCAGTATGTTTATCTGTCTTGTGTGTTGGTCACACCTCCTGTACCATCTATTGGTTTTAATATTTTTATGACACTTTTTATACACGTTTTGCACTATGCACACTATATTGCTCTTTGCACTAAGACATAGTTAGGTTGATGTCTAAGTTTGGACTGATAATCTGGATATAGCTTGGCGACATTTATAGGCACCTTTTGCAACCTCCTCCGTTTTTTTGGGATAGGCTTCCATAATGTATTTATACTGTATATAGTTGAAGCCGTAAAGTGTTCTTTAGCCCATAAAAATGTGTGTTGTACGGCGTAGTAGGTCCAACTTAATAATGTCGAACTCTACCCACTTGGGTTAGATTGTCATTTGCTATATTTGCACAATTTTTGCCTATTTTTAACACATAGGAGATCAATTAATTTTTTAGAAAAATTTGAATGTATTTTTTTAAGAAACTTTTTCCGTTTAGTTTTACTTCTAGTTATAATGATTAGACATTTTAACGTATAAAATCTATTTTATTAGGATTTTAACAAATTAATGTGTGTGTCATTACAATGTTGCCCTTGATCGCTGTTGACCACTACTATGTATTTTTACTATGTCTAATGTGCAAGGTTTGAATTAGCCAATGGTGTCATTCTTCTAATTGGCACTAAGCACTTTAAAAAGCGGGACCGCAACTCCCATGGCGTCATGTGATCAAGGCCTCTGGTATGCTGAAACGCGTCATGCAGGCATTGCTGTTAACGGAATAAAATAATTACTCACTTGCAACTTGGGTCGGTTCTCGTCTGTTCCTGCTCTCCCTCGAGATCGTGAGTGTTCAGGAGTTCTTCAGGCAAAATCCCCGTCATATATATATATATATATATATATATATATATATATATATATATATCACCATCAAAGCAGGCAATGCTAACAGCAATAAAGGAATGGAGAATCAAAACAGCAATACCTTATGCTCAGATGCCAATTTTCTTTTAACTCTTCATGCTTTGGGAGCTTCATCCACTAACATGTCACAATTAGATGACATGGATGAAATCAGCACTCAGGATCGATTGCAGAGAATCAACATATCCCAAAAAGGAGCAGGTGAGAGTCCTTTTAAATCAAAAAGTATGTTTATTCCTATCATGTCTAAAGATGCAATAGACATTTTTCATGAATGTGTAATTGAAGATCTGAAAAAATTGAATCGAACAGTTAATAGACAACATCATCGTAAGAAAAACTACAACCTAACACAGTATGTAAATTTGATGAAGAAATTGGGCAATAACCAAGAGGTGATCATTAATAAATCCGATAAGTGAGGAAACATTGTTCTATGGCCCAAAAAAGACTATATTAAAGAGGCAATGAGACAATTAAATGATGAACAATGTTACCACAAATCTAATGGAACTGAGTACAAGAGGGCAAAAGAAATGATTAAAAAATTACTGTGTCAATATAAGAGACAAGGTTTGATTTCGTCGGCAGAATTTGACTATCTCCATATTGAGCACCCAGTGATTCCTATCTTGTATTTAATACCTAAAATCCATAAAATGATCATCCCAACACCTGGAAGACCAATAATATCTGCAATCAACAGTGTTAGTGAGCACATCTCCCAGTACATTGATTTTTATTTACAGGACTCTGTCAAAAGTTTAGCCAGCTATGTGAGAGATACTGGGGACTTTTTAAATAAGATAAATACCATTCAATGGGAAGATGATGGCTGGTGTCTATTAACATTAGATATTGAATCGCTATACACCAGCATCGAACACGCAGCAGGACTACAAGCTGTCAGTCATTTTTTGAACAAAAGACCGTGTGAATATTATAGTCACAACAAAATGCTATGTGAACTGACTGCCTGGTGCCTCAATAATAATTTTTTCATGTTTGACAAAGCTACCCGGAAACAAGAAAGGGGCGTGGCTATGGGATCTTGTTTCTTCCCCAGCTATGCATGCTTGCATGTTGGCTGGTGGGAGGAACAAGTCCTGAGGAAAATACCCAGTATACACCATGTCCATCATTGGCTGAGATTTATTGATGATGTTTTTTGTATATGGGATGGTGATGAGGCAAGTGCACAAGAGTTTGTCGACACACTAAACAACAATTCTAGTAATCTTAATTTTACATCCAACATTAGCAGAGATAAAGTGGACTTTTTGGATGTACAAGTATCAATCAACAATCGTACACTAGAAACTACATTGTTTAGAAAAGCTACAGCTGGGAACAGTATACTTCACGCTAGTAGCAAACATCCCAGACACTTGATTGAGAGCATTCCATTTGGTGAGCTACTAAGACTTAAACGTATCTGTAGCTCCAAACAGGAATATGAGAAGTGTTCTAACGACATGATAGTGAGACTGAAAGAGAGAGGGTATAGTGATTCCACCCTCTCAAGAGCTCTGAAAAAAACAGATGATAGACCCAGGGAATCCCTACTAGCTCCTAAAGAACTAACTGTTAATAATGAAGAAGAGAGTCCACGCTTCATTACTACATTTAGTAAACAAGAGAGGAGAGTAAAATCAATCATTAAAAAGAATTGGCCTATTATACTCACAGATGGGGTTCTAGTCAGTAGATTACCTGAGTTACCTACCATCACGTATAGGAAATCTAGATCTATGAGAAGAGAACTAGTAAAAGCAAGTCCGGAACTCAGTACGGCCAATATATGGCTCAAACCCAAAGCAGGTTTCCATAAATGCTCATCATGCCGCGCCTGCAAATTTGGCGTGAACACAACTCATTATAAAACCCCTTTTTCCGATGCCCTTGTCGCGATTGAAGGCAGTTTTGGATGTAAGACTGGGTATGCTGTATATGTTTTGACGTGCACTTGTGGCTTACGTTATGTGGGTAGCACTAAGCTGCAAGTGCACGTTAGAATTTTGCAGCATCTCAGGGCAATTGTGAACAATGACAGTGCATATCCAGTCGCTAGACATTTTAGATCTGTTCACAACAATGAGTTGAGTTGTCTCTCATACTATGTCATCAATGCAGTAAGCCCCCTGCGAAGGGGAGGCAATAGAGAGAAGCTCTTAAGAAAACTAGAAACGCGCATGATTTTAGAACTGGACAGCAAAAGTCCCAATGGGTTAAACACCACTGAAGACATGTACAACTATCTATAAATGGTGTATAAATGAGATATCGGTGTAACAATATATTAATGAATAGAAAACCTTGCTGCATTAAGTTCTAATTGATTAAGATAACTAGATGAGTACCAAGTATATCAATGAGCCATAAATCAAGATAGGTATATTTTTAACTTATTCATTCATTTTTTCGTTTATCTTTTTAGCATTTAAGAAGTCAAGCACTGCAATATCCTTCCCCGTAATAATAACTTTTTCATTCCAATTTTTAAAAAAACTTTTTTTTATTTTATATGATCATTTTTTTGCACATTAAGGGTATATAAAAAATAAATAAATAAATAAATAGTGAGGGTTGTGTACAAATTATTTTTTGATTACACACACAAAAAGATATATAAAAAATAATAATGAACACAAAAAAATAAAAATAAAAAAATGATAAATAATAATGAAATAAGATTTTCAAATTTTTGATGGAATGGTATACTGCACCATTTCATTTATCAACTCACTGTTTTGATAATAGCTGGAAGAGGCAAAATCAGACAATGCTTAGAAATTCGAATCCGCTACAATAAGTTGATTAACGAGGTTAAATTTGTCAAGCATTTATGCAGAAATAAAGTTGTGTGAAAGAAGGAAGCATATTGGTGCACAACAGTAGGGATAGGGGCAATTTAATTTTGCTAAGTTTGCACATCTTGCCATATTTTGCACAGTAGTTTGTTTACATATTTATTGATTATGTTTACAAGTAGCAAAGCCCTATGATGTCATTTGAAGTGGTTTTATAAAAATTATTTATACAAATAGTTTATACATATCTTTTAAAGTATTTATATATATTTATATAACCTGCTAAGATATGCTTCATAACATTGCATTTATGCAGTTTAGAAATGTTAATAAGGAACCACAACTAATTAATTGATTCACCAAATGAATGTGACATCTACCTCGTAACAATGAATGCTGTATTTAGCGAAGTATTTCTACTATGTCTGTTGGTGATGGTCATGTGATTCACGATGTAACATTTAAAAATAATGGCGGACGTAACGCTCTTTGTGTGATCAAGGGCACTCAGTGCTCGAAACGCGTCGCAGAGGGGGAGTTCATTGAATAAAATACTTTCCTGCCTGAGCCGTGAGGGTCCGTTTCTCCTTTTTCCCGCCGGAAAGCAAAAGCAAGGTGGAAGCGTGGAGAGTGCACTATTGATATATATATATATATATATATATATATATATATATATATATATATATATTACCTACTGGCGGTCGCCAGTAGGTAGTTATAGTTAGGACCCCTTTTCCATAGGAAATCCGCAACATTCTATTTTGAATAACTTTGGCGCCGGTCGATGAATCCTCGCGAATTTCTCAAAATAGGTGGGGCGCTACGCTCCGCTCCTACCCAGAAAGTCTCGGGGGGATTCGTCAAGCGGGGGCTGAGATAAAAGGGGGGTCCCAAAGCGCGTTTTTCCCATGCATTTTTCCATAGGACCTTTAGACAGAGCTACAGCCCGAACGGCTGAACAGAATTACTAGAAATTTGGCAGAGAGGTAGTCCCTATGTCAAGGAAGTGCCTTTTGTAGGTTTGGTGTAAATCTGTTCAGTAGATTCTGAGAAAATAGCCTTTAAATCAATATATATATCTGAGCCCGCTTACGGTACGCTTACCGCACGCTTACCGTACGCGTACGGTGGCGTGCGCGAGCGCGATTCTGATTGGCTCTTAGATCTTAGTAAACATTCGAATCGGCCGAAACCAGGAAGCGGCGTCCGCCATTTTGTCTCTCGCACTGAGTGTTATTTATCAAACATGATGCCCAAAAACATGTTACGGGGCTGTTTTGACAACTCCCTCCCACATAGTCATGTTGAGGGAGTCCCCAAACATCCCCCAAGAGCAAAAACGGTTTTATTTTTTTTTCGGCAATTTCGCCGAGTACGCTTACCGTACGCTTACCGTAAGCGTATGGTAAAAAATAGAAATAAAAAAAACACTATCCACACTTACCCCACCCCCTGTGCTTTTGGTGACCTTAGGCCACCAAATGTACAGGGCTTATTACATCAGTAAAAAAACTATATTTTGGCAACATGAAATTATAAAATCGAAATAAAAAAAACACTATCCACATTGACCCCACCCCCTGTGCTTTTGGTGGCCGAAGGCCACCAAATGTACAGGGCTTATTAAAGTTGATAAAAACCGTGCACGGAACGCACTGCGTTAAGTGGGCGCGCACGCCTCGAATGGCGTAAAGTAACTTAGCATTTAAAAAAACGTACAAATTCACTGAAAAAACCATAGGTTTCACACACGTTATAGTTAGGAATTAGCATTTAAAAAACCTTGCAAATTCACTGAAAAAACCATAGGTTTCACACATGTTATAGTTAGCGGAAATTTTACTGATAAAAAACCAATGAAATTGCCCCGTTATAGTTAGTGCTGGCAACTATAACTCACGCGACCGCAATCTTCTGCTGATGACATATGTGTCTTTATAAAAAAAAATATTTGTAATATATGTATAGCTAAAAATGTATGGAAGAAGACATGGGCAAATAAGTGTCTAAATACAGTATTAGCATCAGCAGAGGATTGCGGTTGCGTGAGTTATAGTTGCCAGCACTAACTATAACGGGGCAATTTCATTGGTTTTTTATCAGTAAAATTTCCGCTAACTATAACATGTGTGAAACCTATGGTTTTTTCAGTAAATATATATATATATATATATATATATATATATATATATATATATATATATATATATATATATATATATATATATATATATATATATATATATATATAAAGGTCCTCTTCCGTCGCCAACAAGAAGAACTGGCACACAAGAAGCAGTTTGAGAAGAACCGGCACACGAGAAGCAGTGAAAACATCAACACGTTTGGGCTTTTACAAGCCTTCATCACGATGTGCGACATCATTTTGAAAATACTAAAATACACCCAGTGACAGTCAACAAGCCTTTATTCAGCCATCAAAGAGCATAAAAGTGCATTAAATAAAACACTTGTGCCTAAAATCAGATTCCATATATGAATATTCAAAAACAGACCAGTAATATGTATACATTTCCAATTTGGTACGAATAAAACCATCTAAAACCTTTGATAAAAAAAGGAGTTAAAACATGACATTAGTATAGTACAAAAACACAGAATCTGGGCCTTAAAAATGGGGCAAGAAAAGTGCAGATACAGTAGTGCAGGGACAGAAAGGATGACATCAAAAACTTTCTATAAAACATCCCACAATTAATAATACATGCATAAATCATGTCAACACAGAGACAAAAAGGAACCCTCTATTCCTTAAACAGCTTGTTCCTGTATCTTAGTGCTCCTGAGAGAAAGCTTACGACTCCAAAGCAGACCATAGGGGAAGACAGCATTTGTAAGTAGATCAGGGTGGGCCTCACATGCACAAAATTACAGTTCCTTATCAATGGAAAAATATATTTTTTCTGTAAAATACAATACAAGTCGCATAAAAAGATAAAATGTCAAGTTTCTTGCGCTGAAAAGTGATCATAAGGCCAGGGCTTTATAGCACCTGGCTTTGAAAACCCTCTGGGAACACCTGAGAACCAATTAATAAAATGACATCTAAATCTGGTCAGGAGAAAACGGTGATGGGCGTTACTAATAAAAGGCCAATAAGACTGCCCTAATGGACTTGTGCTCAATATTATATATTGATTTACTGTGGGCTTGACAAGTTCCTTGCCTCCCCCTTTCCCCCAGAATACTGCCCAGGAACGTATTTTTGATGTCCCTCAAATCATTATGGCGTAACTGCCTTGGATCTGTGAACAGCTCAGGGCGGCCTAACCTCCTCAGCTGCCCCAGGACATAGCCCAGCCAGGAGATATTCAAAGCCCCCTCAAGTACAATACAGTCCTCTAGAAGAAGCTGATTTAAGGTAGGAACTGGGCATGACCAAATTTTAAGCCATTGCATTAATGGTGCAACTGTGATGAGGTCAGAAGTGTAACCCTGGCCAAGCTCTTCATGTACCATAAAAGAAGGGGTGCAAGTTGGAGCAACGAAAAGTCTGGACAAAAATGTGTTCTCAGCTACCTGCATTTCGCTTACATCTTTGTATCCCCACACATTGCAGCCATAGGTTGCCATAGGTATACATTTTTCTCTATCAAACTTTAGTAGGGCAGGTATAGGTTTGGCCCCTAGTCTCTTAGCAAAGTCCATGATTGCTCCTGCTGCCCTTGCCAAGATATTCTTCTTAAGTGCTCTTTGTGCCACCCATGACCCCCTTTCATCAAACTAAAATACACCCATTGTGAAGACAAGTACATAAAACCAGACGGAGAGCACACTTTGCAATTATGTCATGATTTGATGACATGAGGAAATCGCAAGTATTATGAATTCTTTTTCACTGGATGTATCTCTAAAATGTTTCTGTACACATCTTCACAATGGGCGTATTTTAGTATTTTCAGAATGGCGTCATGCATCATGGCCAAGGCTTGCAGAAGCCATAACGCGTAGATGTTTTCACCTCGGAGTGCAGATTAAAGAAATTTCAAATCACTTCTTGTGTGCCAGTTCTCGTTCTTGGCGACGCAAGAGGGAAATTTAAAGTTAACGGCGGTCCCATTAACAACCGAGCACCTCTGGCATTCAGGAGACCTTGACAACAGCCAATCTTCTGAGAATTATATAAAACATTTATTTATATATAAATATATATAAATAGTATACACATTTTACATATATATACATATATATGAGTGTATATATATTTATATATGTGTATATATACACACATCATAAACAAGGGGAACCAGGAGCTATATTTAAACAGGTCCTGACACAAGCTCCAAGGGGAAATTGTGTCTCAAAGCGGTGTGCAGTTCCTAGGGAAAGAGGAGGGGAATGAGAGGTCTTATTTTATCCCACCTACTTAGTGCACTACCCAACCCTCACACACCCTACGGCATTTTCAAAAGATCTCCACCAATGAGCCACGTACACGGGTGCGCGTCGGGTATTGCAATGCCAGCCCAACAAGGAGCAGGCCCAATGATGAAGCATGACATCCTCCGGGGTGTGTGAGGGCATCACGAAGAAAGACCTCCCTTTCCCCTCCTCTTTCCCTAGGACCTGCACTTCCCTTTGAGACACTATATATACACACACACCCACCCTACCCACACATATATATCATGTCAACTTACCTGTGTTTTAAATAATGCCTCCTGAAAAGTACTAAATATAATACAAAAAAACGTAAACATCACTTACCTGGCCAGGCCACCTGCATGCCAAACAGCTTGAGCAGGTCCTCCTGTCTAGGAGATCAGCCCATTGGTGGATCACCTGCCACAGGGTGCTGAAGACTCCGGTGTGGCAGCACATGCTGTCCCACTGTTCCCCCTCCGCCGCTTGTGCTCCACCAAGCTGTGCCCATTCTCTGGACTGCTACTAGCATGAGGGTAAGGGTTACTGCGCAAAAATAATTAGCACTGTCTCCAACACCTCATTAAAAGCATGGCAGGGTGTAACCTCCTTTTCCTGCCTGAAGGGCACATGGCGTTGCATGCTCTGCCATAGCTACGAAATAAAAGATACTTAAAGAGAAGGGAAGATAGACAAAAATAGACAAGCAAACAATGAAAAATGAAAGCACAGGGCAGTAAAAAAGTAACAAAAAGTGAAAAAAAAGTTGAAAAAAGGGGCGAGGTGGACAAGAATGAAGTGGATGAATGTGGATGGGCCTAGGAAACAGGGAAATCTAAGCAGGAGCGTGTTAGAGTAAACAAAATGGCTGTTCACTTGTGCAACGCAACTTATAGTTTTGCGCTATATTTAGGAACACGATGTACATCTCTGTTGTCATTTTTTAACAAAGATGCATTTCACTTAAAACGCTTAATTTTGTATCATTTTCTTTAAATTTCACGTAATTCTGCGAATGAACAGTGTTCTCACACCAACAGGCTTCAAACCATGTAGCCCTGGGAATGTTTTTTTTCTAGACAGACTATTTCACTTCCACCACTGAGTTGTGGATACAAATTAAACACTTTACACAAACGCAAACTGTTTCATTCTGCGAAGGATTCCAGCCTACCATAACCTATAACCTGCAAAAAATCAAAAACGTTGGGCTTGGACCAAATGCATGTGTGCCATTAATGTGGAGACATGAAGCACACTTTTTTAATGTGCAAGTGCCTTTTGTGAACTGGCACAGGTGCAAAATAGTTTTTTTTTTTTTTTATATATAATCTTCATGTGCACATTTGGGGGAAACTAGTAACCCAGCTGTAAGCAACCATAAATCCTTCAGAGTCACCCTGTTGGTGTTTTTTCTTCCTTTTAATAACGACATTCATATTTTCTGAGAAATGTGTCATGCGATCTGTGATGTATTCATGTCATATGTGACATTAATCCTATTGAAGATTACATATGTATGATTTCACGTATATTCACACCAGCAAAATGTGTGAGAAAGTTGAGGTTGAACTGGCACTACAACCATTCTCATTTCACAAGCTGAGCAACACATTTCAAATCATTTGAAACACAACCTTCTCAATGGCTGCTTGAGAAAGACTCGAAGAAAACATCTTCTGTGGTTAGCAGGCTGAGTTAGGCCATTCATTTCACTATTCGGCAAAAGGATATTAGTGGCTTAGGGCGCCAAAAGGTAAAAAGAGCTCAGTTTTATGAATGATTGCGTCATACATTCACTCACACCAGTGTAACTCTCGCTCATTTATTTTCCTAAACCACAGACCAATATATGCATCGAAAGCCGCAACTAACATCATCGAGTGTAGAAAATGAAACGTCAGCATGGGTTGCTCCTGTCATGCTAATGCAACTCTAGAAATCAACGCATCTTAGCTCTTTATTAATAAATTACCAGTTGGCAAAACAATGTACGATTATGTCAAGTGTCCAGCACATAATAGGAGTAAAATGCTTTTGTTCAGGGCTGAAATAATGAACATATGTTTCCTGTGGCAAAGGGTCAAGCCGTCTGACAGAGAGGGCGCCATGTCAGTGCTGTGATCTACCGCTGTCAGAGAGGGCCGCCGAGGCGTGACGCCATGATTGCGGCCCACACCAGCTCGTCTAATGAAAACAAAACAACCTTGTGAACATGTGCGAACACAAAGCTGCGTCACCCGGCTGTTCCTCCCAGGCGTCGGCGCATAATTTATTATATAAATCACCATTTAGATTGACTGAACCCTGCGTTAAAAATAAGAAATGTTTAAATATCTATTCACTGCAGTTCTGAAGGCAACCGTCTGCAACCACCTATCTTGCTGTCTCACAGTTAAAGCACCAACACTAAATTTTACTTATCGGTGGCATATTCGCCTACAAATACAATGCGGCTTGTCGGTGCGTGAGCCGCTCTGATTTATGAGGGTGGGCCGCATTTTTGCCATGATCTACCACTTTAATTACCATCTGTGGTTCGAGTGAAATTGATCAATCTAGAATCCATGGAAAACTGAGCATCCGCTCCTTGCCCTCATCTGCAGCGAAATATATTTTTTAAAAGTGCAGCGATATATTGTGCGTTACGGAAAAACGAAAACCCAGTTTACTCGGGACCATTAATAAATCGTCTGGGCCGGTTTTACGGCAGAGCGTATCATTTTTTTTTTTTTTAAGACAAAAACCCCGGCTCGCCCGGTGGAGTAGAAAACACTGCTATAAATGTGCCAAAGCGGCATTAGACTAAACCCTGAAATTGTAACTAAAGAGCTTGCCTATGAATAGCTAACAGTTGCGCTTGTATGATGAATCTGCTTCGTTTCCGTGGTAACTGTAATTTAGATTGGATCATAAAACTTCCAGTGTCCTCCACGAAAGGCTCCTCGTTTACTTTCTAACAGGCACCGGTGACAGTCTGAAGAACAAGAGGATAAGCAGGGGCACGGTTTGCATCATTCACATACTGATCGTGCTGACTTACACTGTGTGAGTCTAATGGAAGGGGCTTCTAGTCCCTCCTAAGAGGCTGAGCAAACCCCACCAACCCATCAACATTTGTAAAAACGTATCCAAAACATATATATTTATTCAGAAATCGTGGTTGTGCTGCTTACAACCTGTTGAGATATGCTTAAAAGTAACATCTTACTTCAACCCTACCCCCCCCCCCCAACCAACACTCCTTAGAACGATTGCTGGAAAATTGACATTCAAGAAACTTTAAAATAATTTATCTGCCTTCCTTTTTTGTAGTGCTAATTTATCTACTTTATGTAGGCAAAAAAATGGCCTTTTGTTTTAACCATTCATATGAATAAAGCAAAGATTCAACATAATGGCCGCACGAGCACAAATCTAACTTTGGCCATAATACTGCTACATTTACATTTAGCATAGAGAGTCATGTCCGGTGAGGCCTCAATTAAAACAAGCACTGGCAAGCAAGTATATCTCGCCTTTGCTAATGTTTTTATTTTCCAGATAGCCACCGAGCATGTCAATGCAAGGCAACCCTCTTGCAAAATATTTTGTAATTTTTTGAGAATATGTTAAAACATGCTGTCGTGTATACATGCCAATACATGGTGATACATTTGCGACAAATATAGGAAAAGTTAATTACAAAATGGCCGCCCAGCATGCACGCACATGCACAATGGCTATTTTGCAATGGATTGGCTTTGCCAATACCTATGATGCAATAAAAAAAAAGCACTGTCAGAGCGGTGTCGGTGCCATGTACAGGGCGGCAGCAGAGTGTAGTGTCACATAGTGCATTGGGGTGGTGGGCAGGGTGAAAAGACACTGTGGAAGGACTAGAATAGTAGAGGTGGTTACCACAGGGGATTATTTAAAGCCACATGTAAGCTTCAATGATATGCCATGGGTTTAAGGAAAACCCACCCAAGCAAAGGCAACTGCTTAAAAAAAAGCCAACTCCTGACGCCACTCTTCAAAAACTGTGAGTCAGTCACTGATTGCGCGCGGCAGTCTAATTAACTTCTGCCAGATATGAGGACAAAAGAAATGAGAATCCTGGAAACTAGAGAAACCATACGAAGATTACAAAGGGAGAAATCACTCACAAGTATCCCTGACATCACTCGCCTGAACCGTGAGTCAGTTGCTGGGTTATCTGTATCCTTCTCCCCATGCACCATTTCTTCACACACGCTGTGTGTTGCTAGGAAGCGCCGTCTCTAAGTTGATAACAGGGAGTGCTGCAGCCCTCTCATGGCACACCATCACGTAACATAGAGCCGACATTTTAAGTAGCGTTTTCTTTACTTTGCCGTCACGTATCTACGACTACAATGTTGTAACGAAGCGCGTCAGTCAATAAGTGAAGCGCTGTCTTGTATTCAACTCTAAGTCTGGGTTTTTAAGTGAACAGGTGTGCTGGTTAACAGCGCTGTTATGGACAAACTTCATCGATGTCAGAAAAGACCAAGGAGTTCATCCACGCGCTCAACGAACCGGTAAGCTTCACGTGTGAATGTGCTCATGCAACTTTAAACAGGCAAATGTAACAGTTACATTTCCCACATCAGGGGGATGACTTAAAGGGGGCAAAATTAACATATATTACAAGTAATGTCTCCTGAATTAGGACCTGCTCCGGCATCAGAAATTCCTCATTGCTGAATTTCAACATAACAAGCCCTTATGAAGCAAAAAGAAGAGGTGAAAATCGCCATAATCACTCACTGTCACAGTAACAGCAGCGCAGATCCAAAAGTTTGCACCTGAAATATCGCTGAGTGAATATTGGCAGTAGGTCTGAGTGCCCACAATCCAGAATGGCAACATAGGTATAGATAAAGGAGAAGAGAGTACAGAACAGGAGCCAGAGTCCAGAATGAACCCAGAACCGGGACAGTGATTCTAGAAACCAAAGTCCAGAGTGAGCCCAGAACCGGGACAGTGATTCAAGAAACCAAAGTCCAGAGTGAGGTCAGAACCGGGACAGCGATGATTTGGCTGCAGAAGAAATAAAAGAAGACAATTTATTTGCAGTTGACGTAAAAGAAAGTATTAGTATCACAAAAGTAAAAAAAAAAATACAAACACAAGAAAAAAAAAGAAGCTGGCAGTCCACAACGGGGACAAAGGTCCCAGAACCAGGATGGGACATAGGTCCCAGAATCAGTACAGAGAGGGGACAAATGTCCCAGAACCAGGAAAAAGGAGGGGACAAAGGTCCAGAACCTGAAAAAAAAGGAGAAGGGACAAAAGTCCCAGTACCGCAATGGAGAACCAGGACAGAGAGTCCCAGACCTGGCAATGGTCAAATGTCCAAGAACCAGGAGGGGACAAAGGTCCCACAACCAGTATCGTGAGGGGACAAAGATACCAGTTCCTGAGGGGACAAAGGTCCCAGAACTGGCAATGAACAAAGTTCACAGAACCAGTACCAGGGGGACAAAAGTCCCAGAACCGGCGATGGACAAAGGTCAAAGAACCAGTACCAGGATCACAGGTCCAGAACCAGAGGGGACAAAGGTCCCGGAACCGGCAATGGACAAAGGTCACAGAACCAGTACAAGGGTCACAGGACCAGTACCAGAGGGGACAAAAGGTCCCAGAACCGGCAATGGATAAAGGTAACAGAACCAGTACCAGGGTCACATAACCAGTACCAGAGAGGACAAAGGTCACAGAACCGGCAACGGGGACAAAGGTCCCAGAACCAGAACCGAGAGGGTACAAAGGTCCCAGTACCAGTATTGCAACCAGGACTAAGTGTCCACCCTTTGAAGAAAGAAAACTTCAAGCTAAAATAAAAACTCCAAACATCACATGCGGTACTGCACTTGGAACTCTCGAAGAGTACCCAGGACTCTAGTACCTGTAAATCATGGAGGCATCTGTTGAACTGTTAGTCTTCAACTTGGAGCGGAAAGTGATGGTGGACATAAACAGATTGAAGGAAGTGAACTTTCTCTACCTGTTTTTTGCTGGTCGAGGACAGATTGGAGAAAGTGGACTATCTTTTCCTGTTTTTGTGAGTCTAAGGGGAGTAGGTGGTGGTGGTACCTATTCGTTGTTTTGTGTGATGTGTCTCACCTCACATTTCACTCTTAACACTCTTTGCCCCTAAACGCTTGTTTGCCTTCTCAAACTAAAAATAGTTCAGGACGTCGTAGACCTCCTATTTGTCTTAATTATTATTGTTGTTGTCTCCCATACATTACGCTTCATTTTTGTGATTTGTTTATTTATTTCATTTTTCTGAAAAGGAGGAAGATGTGTTGTAAATTAGTTCTTCATGTAACATGACTGACAGTCGTCGTTAGCCCTTCTTTTATGTTTTTACCTCCTTAGCCTCACAGAATACCTGTGTGTTCTAACTTGCACCGGAGTGTTCCTCTCTTGTCAGTTGATGGTCTGGTCAGCTGGCAAGGTGTGCGCTCAGCTGTGTCTTACAATAAACCTACATGTAACTAACTAGAAGGGTCCTGAGATTCATCTACAACAATTTACCTCCCAGTTTTAATCAATCAGCTTTAACAAAATCATCCAGACTGGACTTATGTTATGTAGTCACATTAATGCTACATTATTCATGCAAAAACCCTTCAGAACAAGCATTGGCATAGACAATAGGTCTCACCTTTGGGACCTTATAAGTGTTTAGTTATGCAGCACAATATCCTTGGTGCAACAACATCAAATGTTGCATGGCTAAGCACTTATAAGGTTCCAAAGGCAAGACCTATTGGCTATGCCAATGCTTGTTCTTTCTACCTATGGAGAAACATTCCTAAAGCAACGTTTCAGGAATGAGCTTTTGAGATATTTTTGACAAAAGCGGCCTTGATACAGTCCTTTTAAGTCAGGCCAAAGCCTGACCAGACAGCACTGGGTGCAAGGCTACTGACTGGGAAAGTAACTGTTGTCATGGTATTTTAGGAATACATTGCACAGATTTTCAAGGCAGGATTACGTTGGTTTCTTTGCGCAATTTTGCACCAACATTTGGCGATTACATGCCACGCACTGGTTGGACAGTTTCATTTCACTGAATTTAGGACTAACTGACAGGTGCAAAATGTAGTCTTTTCAATGACTACTCAGTGCAAATCATCGCCACTAGAACATTGCATCAGTGCAAACATTTAGTCTAGGAATGAGGGTGCAAAATCGCATCATCACAAGTGCCTTTTTTTGTAACCCAGTCCCAGGAAATGTTTGTTGTTTTAGCACCTTCATGTTGCCACAATATTTAGAAATGGTTGTAGATGGGGCAGTCAGCCCACCTATGATGTGAATCTCTAATTGAACATTAAAAACATGTTTTTTGTGGAAATAATTTTATGACTCGCTAGGAAATGCCGTATTCAGATCCCTGGCTCTTAGAGCGGGCCAGTATATTTTAGTAGACAAGTAATTGTCTTCCAATTACGGAACTGTTCACAAAACACGAGTCTGCATCGACCCGCACTCGGGGGATGGTGCCAGACTAGAAGCGGGAGACCTGCGTTACTTGGCACCGTCGCTCATAGTGGACATAAAAACAAGACTCATGGTTGACTAATCTCTGGCAGGAGTGCCCCTCTTCTGTGTTAATGGCCCGTTGAGTCAGCGAGTCTGCTGTATAGAGAGACTGAGCGAAAGACTGACAGTTGTTTATCAGAGTCGTACTGCGGTCCCAGGCTGATGATCAAGGAAGAAAAAAAACTGCCGCCCTCGACACCTCGCGGAGCTGTTGGTGACTGCTTCATCCGGCTTGGATGGCAGGTACCGACTGCTGGTTTTTTTTCAGGTCTGCTGTGCCACATTTGTTTGTGGCAGCGAATCTGCCAAACTGTGCAGGGGGAATGGAAATGCGTGCTCACCTCCCCCACACGGCTCTGATTAAGTAGGTTAGAGGGAATGTGACATAAGAAATGTATGGCACAGAACCCCATGCATGTCTTCCTTCACATCCTGTATTCCGTGTTCACGAAACAACCATTGGCAAAATGGAGAGGATTGAGAGCAAGGCCCCAAAAATATTTGCAGGAATATGTATAGATAAAGGTAGGAGAGAGAAAAGTAAAGCGAGATAAAGAGTGAAACGGGGGTAGGACGGAGGAGGAAGGGGTCAGAGGGCAAAGGAACATGGGAGGAAGAAAATACGAGGTTTAGTACAAGAGGCGAGCTCGGGAGAGGGAAGAGCAGATAGCCATCAGAGCGCGAGAAGGAGGAAAAGAGGTTATAACAAGCATTGGCCTCGCGGCTGTGAAAGAGACGCAGCCGTGAAAGTTAAAGTGATCGCGCACTGTAAGGGTGCACGCGAGCAATGCGAGGAAAGTCAGATGGCGCCTGTGCACATAACTGTGTGCGTAACCGCACTCTATAGGCCACACAAAAAGCGTGTGGTCGGATTTTTGAAGCCCACTAACTAAAAGTCTCGCCAGAGCAGCTGATGCGCTGGCTCAGGCGAGACCTAAAAAAGGAATGTAATGTTCACAGCCTAAATTAAAATCACAGTTCAGGCTGAACCTCATCACAAGACTCCCCTGTCACCCCTTGATTATTGCTGTAAGAAGTCCATCGTATCCAATGCCCTTGCTGCATGTAAAAAACGTACCCCTTGCCAACAAGGTTTGGGTGGCTGCAACTGGAGGATCACATCAGTGCTGAAAATCCTAATGGAAATTCCATGGATGCCAGTGGCAGAAAGGTGGAATAATGTCTCTAAATGTTTGCACTTCGAATGTACACCCAAGGTGAGGGTAGATTATCAAAATGCGCATATGTAATCTCTCTAACATGCTAGGGGTGAGAGGGACCCAGCTTCGTAGGTATGCTATACTTACCCTTTGATGAAAGTCTATCCACTGTCCATGGCAGACCTTAATGGACTTAACTCTGCCAGATATGTTGGCTGACGTGTCACCTGGGGTTCGGCTGCTGCGCTGCCAGCAATTTTGCTATAGTTGCCGCAGCACTTTAGCAGCTACAATGGTACTGTATTGTATTGTAATTGCATTTACATAGTGCTTACTACCCCTGACAAGCTGTCGAAGAGCATTTTCGGCAAGTAGCACGCTACTCCGGAACCCATAATGGATTAGTGGTGAATTAGTATAGTGAAATACGAAAGTTATTTGAGTCGTGGACATGTTAGTCAGTTATTTGGATTGAGAAGGATAGTGGAGGGATAGAAGAGGGAAAAAGGTTTGCATTTATATAGCGGTTGCTACCCTTGATGGGGTGTTGAAGTGCTCTTTCAGCGAGTAGCACGCTACCTCGGGATCCATAAAGGATTAGTGGTGAATTAGTACAGTGAAATATGGTGAAGCAAGAGGAGAATAATGATACATTACATATGTGACAGGACAGTCAGCATTTCAGTAAATATACAGAATCTAGAATTATGCAATACATTCATTGAAGCCACTCCACACCAACCACTAAAGATACTGGAGAACTATAAAGAAAGGCACAAGAATAAACACCAGCCACGTTCTAGAATCTACCTCTAAATGCTTTGGCAACAGTAATATATTATTTTCCCAGTCCTTTCTAAGGAATTTCACCTTTCTCCAAGACCAACTTCTTTCCAAATCTGAATCTAAACACAGTGTCTCTGAAACAGTACTGAACACATCAGTATCCTCAACGCCACACTAACAAGGTACAATCCTAAGCAACCGAGAGTTTATAGAAAATAATATGAAACATAGAAAGACTCAGAAGAAAAATATATACATTTCATATTATATTCACATTATCGCACTTGTCCCTTCCTTTCAATCACCATTTTTGTTATTTAAAAGTCCCAAGTCTATTACTCACCTGTGAGGGGTAGGATAGGAGTGGCCATGCTAGACTGAATGTCCTTAATAAGGTCCTGATTGCTGTCACGCATTTGGAGGATATCAACTTATGTTGAGACTGTAGACTAGCATTAGGCATGGTTAAATTCGCAGAAACCCAAATAAGAAACAGGATCAAATGGTTTCAAATAAAAGAACGAGAACCTACCTATATTACATCAGTCAACTGCTTTAAAAACTTATTCCAAGCTCCCCAGACAAAAACACTTTGCAGGTGACTGCTTGCCAAGGTAAGCGAATAAACTGCCTTGAAAGGCATTTTGAAAGAAATCAACAGCTGTTCCTCAGCTGGAGGATGCTCGTTTATCACTCATCTCATTCTTTCAAACATATCGTCACACACAATTCTGTATCACCTTGATAAAATGGATAAAATATTGTTGTCAGCGTTTTCTTTGACCTCCTAGTCAAAACAAAAGTAACTATCTGGAGTGAAAAACCCTCATACGTAACTCCAATGCATTTACATCTATTAGACGAAATTAAGTTAAAAAACGAAGTTGCTAATGTCACGGGGATTGCTTCAGAGTTAGAAAGGTGAAATGAGGCAGACACCAACATCCATGATGTAAAACCATTGAAGGTATATTAAAACACAGCAGGAATACAAGTAATATGCACACAGAGCCCAGAAGGCACAACCAGTCCCCAACCGCTTCTACGTCTTCCTGGTGGGTTCTCCTTCAGAACACTTGTATGTCACAAGGGAACCTTAATTATGTCACCAGCAGCCGCGGTCGGTAGCAGGAGTAACTGCAGGGCGGTGACGTGGGGAGGGGCAGGGTGGGGGGTAGTAAACTATGGATTACGGAGGTTTACAGGTAAGTTAACATATAAATTAATAAAACGAATTTCATTGCGTGCACTGCATCGCATTTGGGGATGCAGTGCACGCAACGAAATTCATTTTATTAATTTATATGTTAACTTACCTGTAAACCTCCGTAATCCATAGTTTACTACCCCCCACCCTGTCCCTCCCCCTCCCCATGTCACCGCCCTGCAGTTACTCCTACTACCGACCGCGGCTGGTCACCAGCCTAACTAAGTAAAGACACACACCACATTTAGCTATACACCACGCATACAACTATACCACTTATCTCCCCCCTTTTTTTTTATCTACAACACAACCAAAGAAAAAATATACCTATACCTATGTAACACTGCCACCTATTCCCCCCATAAAAAAGGCAACAAACACACAGGGGAGGGTTCCCAGCAGGTACCGTTAGTACCTTTATTCAGTAGTTAAGTTTAAGGGTTTGTCACGTGGTTTTCGGCCACTCCCTATTTACAGTGCTAAGTTAGCTCAATCACGTTAGCTGTTAGACAGCCATTTTGCTGCTTTTGCTGCCTTTGCACCCGACACTGTTGTTACATGTTATTCATTTGAGAAATGCAGACTCGCTATTGTCTCAAGTGAATGTTATTTATACATCCTTAACAGTTGCTAGTGCCCTTGGTCTGTACATCGAGTAAAGAACTGTCCTAGGACACTAGACGGTGCCGGCTGATTGTGTTCAGGGTGATCGTACCACTGTTTAGTCATAACATGCACGCAGCTGCAAATATCAGAAAGTCGTAGGCTTTAATATTACAGCGCAGCAGGTTTTTAGACACATTCGATAGAAGAGCTGAAGCAGAGAACACTGAGCTGATCCTGTGATGTGATACACCTAAGCTGATCTATACGGTATGGGGTCCCCTATGCAAGCCTATGAGACCTTCTAATAGTCTAATAATATTTTATTAGTTGCTAGAGAAAGGAGGGTGGTTGATTTCCACTGTCATTATTAATATGATCGCTCCTTTCATTTTCTATGGTATTGTAACAATGCTAATGGTAATGATCTTAACCATTTGTCTGCTTATGTTAGCCAAAGTACTGTATAACAGGACTCGAGGTTTATGAATAAATTCTTTAAACTTTACTGTGTCTTAGTTATTCTGTTGTGGACTGATATATAAGTGCAAACGGGTATTTCGGGTTCCCACCATTCCTGAGAATAACTAAGTCGCATGTTCTGGGTTGTCTATACATTGGAACCGCCGAGCTAAATCTCGGATAACGAATGTGACACTAAGCTAGTCGGATAAGGGGTTCTTAGTTCTGAGGGAAGTTTCTGGTACACCACAATTCTCTAAGGTTCTGGTTTCCTGCGCATAGTTCTGTGCATACGCAGAATCCCTACAACATGGCGCACCTAACGTTTGGTCTTAATATCTGAGATGCCTTAGTAGTGCTTTTATTAGTCCACAACGCCCTCACTCTGGTTTCCGGATAACGGGAGTGACGGTTTAACCTACCTAGGTTTTAGGCTATAGGTTCTTTCAAGCTTGATAATAAAAAAGGTTACACTAATCTAAGCCCAAGTGCTACTGAAGATCTCGTTGTATCTTCTTTTTCGTCCTAATGGCGGTAGACATTCCCGCTCATAGTAGGGTGTCTCTACGTGCTCATTTGAGGACGTATGGGGTGCCTGATGGCGGGATGGCAGTGGTGTGTCGTTAGTGCAAATGCCACTTACCCTTATGAGTTGTTTTACTCTTGGGTTACCTTTGAGGCTGTGGAAGATACCGATAAAACGTTCCACAAATACACTGCTACGCAGGTGCCTCTTCATTATACCCCATATATGGCTTTAGAAATTCCTATTTCTACCTGGCAGCACACTATTTGGTTTAATGGCGCCCTCCCCCACACGGTCACCCCGGCGAGACTGGGTCCTTTGTCAATTGAAGGAGCTACTTGGCCGGTGCTGGCCGGACATACACCTCATCCACGCTACCTGACGGTAGGTGTGGATAGCTTACGTATACTGCACACAACCCTGATTACGGTCCATAGCGCTTTAGTGCAGTATGTGTCGCGCACTGTACAGGTGGGGGCACCTACAGTTGCGGGACACGGGGCTGATCACCATCATGCGGTGGTGATCAGTCCTGTAATGGTAAACGCGGTTGTTGGCAAGCGCCCCCAGAATAAGGATGAGTATCCTTATTGGCTTGCAGAGAAATTCGATCAACTAGAAGCCGTGTTTCCTAACACTAGTCCTGTGGAAAAACACAGGATACTCACTATTACTTTGCCGAAAGAACTAGTCCCGGACATTGTCGATTGTGACAATTGGGGCAAGGTCTTTGCCGCGACCTATTCGAAGTGCTTCGGCACTACGTCTATGTCGGTACTACCTTCCGTTATCAAAAAAGTCCAGGAGGATCATGGTGCGGAAGCAGCTATTGAGTTGGGAATGCGGCTTATCGACAGCTTCGATATAGTATGTTCCATGATTATGGGAAATCTCAAAGGAGATGCCATGCAGTTTCAAGTGGGAAACATGATGCCACTAATTGCGGATGAAGATAAGCCGAGGGAGTTTGCAAAGGTTATTGCAAAAGCCTATAGGATGGTTGGACGTAGTGCACTAGGCGTGAAACCCACCATCAAAATTCCTGAGGTAGTACAGCACACTAAAGTGAGTTCGTCTACAAAAGACGATAAACCCAACTTTCCAAAACAAAATTGGCGAGCTAAGAAATAAGATAAACAGCAACAGAAACAGGATACTCGTCCTGCCTCTCCTGTTCAGGCGTATGTTGAACGCACTTATGATTTGCGTGATCGTTCTCGTATTAAGTCACCTGATCGGTTTCAGGTTCCTGACCAGCGCTCTCCTCGTTCTTCACAGGAATCAGCGGCTTCACACTTTGGTGGCGGAGACCGTGGGAGAGGCCGGGGTGCTCAAGGTCGAGACCAGCCCCGACAGGCGGACGGAAAAGGCAAGCAAGAAGATTCTGCACGTCCACGTCCTCCGTTTCAGAAAAAGAAAGTTGCTGCTATCTCAGCGAAGTATGCCTCAGATGGTACGGACACAGCTTCTGAACATGAAATGGGCGCTGACGCTGCTAGACAGCGCGGCGGAAGTTACAGTAGTGCGGGGAGCACTGCGTCCATTTCTGGAGGCGACAGCAACTAAAATCTATGTGACAGTAGAAACTGCTGATACTCGCGTAGCCCCCCCAGAGAGATTATTTGAAGTAGTCCTCATTATTGAGGGTGACATACAACGAAAAATTAACGCGGTATTTTGGGATAATCTGACGACCACCTATGATATACTATTGGCGGAGAAAGATTGGCCCCCGGCTTTCGTTCTAAACGCTCCAAGGGGGGAAGAAGTCATTCTTCCTTCTTTTGGACACGTAGTGCCCAAGGAGGAGTCTGGGAAGTTAGCCGAGGAGTGGGCACGGGTGCTAGCACCTGCGTTGTATCGTAATCAGTTGGGGTGGGATAAATGTTCTGCCCTCCACGAAATTCCATTGCGGTCCGACCCCCAGCCACAACCTCAATACCCTATGCGTCGGGAAGCTAGGTCTCACGTCGCCTCTATCCTTGAACAATTGGAATATCAGGGAGTAATTGAAACGTGTGTGTCACCCATGAATAATCCTTTATTCACTGTGACGAAGCCTGACGGATCGTACCGCCTAGTTTTGGATTACCGGCACTTAAACTCGCACTGCCGGAATTGTGCGGTGCAAAATACACATAGTTCGGCTCTCGTCAATAGTCTTGTGAGAAAGAGGTTCAAAACCACACTCGACTTGTCCAATGGCTTTTATTGCCATAACATATCCCCTCATAGTTATGAGTGGACCGCCTTTACTTCGGGTGGTAAACAAAAAGTGTTCAAAAGGCTTCCTATGGGCTATAAGAATAGTCCTGGGGTATTTGCTGCCCGTGTGGTCTCTCTCTTAGAGATGGTAGACCCGGAGGCATACTCGTACGTTGACGACATATACTTAACAGACGACGAGTTGCTTCCACACCTTGCACGCGTGGACAACATAATTACTATGTTTGCGGACTTTGGTTACAAGTTTAACTTTAAGAAGTCCCACATTGCCGAGTACACAGTATTATTCTTGGGGTACGAACTCAACAATGAGGGCCGCGGCTTGGCTCCGCAGTTCCTTGAGAAATGCGCACGCCTTCGTATCCCTGCGACATTGAAACAACTACAATCATTGCTGGGCTTTCTGAATTTCGATCGTACCTACATTCCTGAATATGCCCAGCGTATCAAGACACTATATGCCTTGGTACAACCAACTTTTACCAAATCTTGCTGGCTGCCAGAGCATTCGGCTGCATTGCACTCTTTGCAGTCTGACCTTCTTACTGCGAAATATTTACAAACTCGTGATAACCACACAAACCTGGTCATAAGAATTGTACCGGGTGTGGAGGGGTTCACGTACTTAACATACAATGAAGGCGACACGGTCCCCATTGCTTACAAATCTCATTTATATACTTCGGCTGAAATGCGTTTCTCCACTGTCGAAAAGGTTTTGACAGCAGTTCAGATGGCAATCCTGAAAGAACGAGCGCTATCATAGGGGAAACGCATGATGGTGGTGACACCATTTCCTGCCCTAGAGGCAGTCACTAAAGCAAGTGTGCCGAATTCTAAAGCTTTTCATCCAAGGTGGATACAATGGGCGACCTCCTTAGCCTCGCCTGACGTCGAATACATCTTTGACGCAGGGCTACAGACTCAGGAGAGTTTGGAGTATGAATTAGTTCATCCGGCTCCACTTACATTGCGCCCGTTGGAGGAGTTCCATTGTGTCGTATACACTGATGGGTCCGCGCAGCCCGCAACTGGATCAAGGCACGCTTATTCAGCGGCTTGCGCAATTGTTGTTGGTACTTTCGTGAATGGAGAATTCATACAGGATGCGGTGCATACGCAGACTTTGGGTGATTGTACCTCACGATTGGCGGAGCTTCGTGCTCTGGTGCTTGCACTGGAGTTTGCTGATCATAGAGTCACAACTCTAATAGTGAGTGATTCTTACTATTGTGTTCAGTCTTACAACGACAATCTGATGTTTTGGATCGCGAATGGATTTCGTGATTCAAAAGGTAGCACAGTGAAGCATAAAACGCTTTGGGCTAGGGTGGCTGAACTAAAAGGCAGTCGGCCCCTTGTGAATGTTATTCACACTCTTGGTCACCAACGAGTTGGCGTCCATGCTGTCGGTAACAGTTTGGCTGACGAGGCAGCTAAAACAGCAGTGGCAATATACTTGGTAGCAGCAGTTACAAGATCCAAAAGTAAGATCGATGATGACATCTTGGCAGCCATTGCTGCTTCAAAGACTGGGACAAACTTCCCTAGAGGTTTCCCTTCTCGATACCATTATCACTTAAGTCCTGATAACGTCCCGTTAGTGAGGATTAATGATGTTGGGGATAGAGTTATTCCCAATGCAGACTGCAGGCCTGCTTTGGTGCAAGCTGCGCACGAGGGTGTTGCGTCTGCGCACTCCGGAGTGTCCGCAACTGTGTCACTGTTGCAGCAGCGTTATTGGTGGTACGGTTTGTACAAACATACGCGGACTTATGTCCTAAATTGTGGTATTTGCCAACAAATAAAGCCGTCTTCTGTGGCGCGTCCACCACAAACGCAGCTGCATATATCTAATCAACCACTAGCGTGTGTTTATTTAGATCACTGCGGCCCTTTTTCCTCTGACACTGCGTACAAGTATATCTTGGTTGCAGTGGATTCGTGCACACGTTTTCTTTGGGTGTGGCCACACAGGAGTGCTGACGCCCGGACTGTCATCAAAGCATTGCGTGTCTTTATAGGGAGTTTTGCATGTGGAACCCTTCACTCTGATCAGGGCCCTGCGTTCGCCTCTAAGGCGTACAAAGAAGCTATGAGAAGTTTGGGGGTCCAAGTCAAATTTTCGTCTCCATACCGGCCTGAGGGCAATAGTGTTGTGGAACGAATGAACCGTGACCTAAAGCAATCATTGACAGCCAGGGTGTTAGGTACTGGCAAAAACTGGCTAGCTCATTTGTATGACGTCCAACGTGCACTTAATAATCTCCCTAGAAGGTCTCTGGGTGGGAGGACCCCGTACATGATGCTCTTCGGGGTTCGAATGTTTGTTCCAGACCTTGAGGGTCTAGACATGGCGGCGGCGGCCGCGCCTTTTGACTTAGATGACCACTGTACTGTCTTACAGAATCTTCAAGATGCAAGAGACACTCTAGCAAAAGAGCACATATCCTCTGCGTCCGAAGCTGGACTTCAGATTCCGGTAGTCGGCTGGCTACCCAGAGTTGGTGATCTGGTCCGTGAGAAGGTGGAGAAGAAGAAAGAGTTTGGCCCCTCTTATCGTGCACCAGTGCCGGTGCTTGGAGTTGAGGGTACACGTACAGTTGTTTTGCCTCCACTTCCTGGTCACAGAGACAACAGGTACATTTCAGTTGACAATGTCAAGCTACACAGGGTGGCCGATACTCCATAGTCTGACACCTTCAGTTTCTTGCCCTTCAATGATGCGCAGTTCTGTTGTGGTGCCACCATCTGACATCGTGCCTGAGGTTGCCATTGAAATGCAAGTACTTTCTGATTCTGCTGTATCGCCTGCGGATGGTGATTTGCCTGATGATGCTGAGTATTCTTATCCTGCTGATGTTCCATTGCCCCTTTTGCATTCAACAGAAATTATCCAGTCTAATTCTTCCTTTGGAACTGAATCATTGACTTCCACTGCCCCTTCCAAATTTTCAAATTTTTTTGCCTGGTTCAAGAGACAATTTTTGGTTCCCCCCTGGATTTACATTTGGCTGGTGCTCATTTGCATTTTTTTGTTCATGTCCATTGGCTTTGTGGTGGTGTTTTTTAGGCTTATAAATGGACACTACCTGAATGAACGTTCTACAATTAGATTAATTAATGGAACTTTGGCCCCACATTCATCGTCACACATCATGAAGAGGGACCAGACTTTTGTGAACATCACCGCCTGGCCTGTCCGTGATGGAATAGCATGGGATGCAGTTAAATTTCAAATTCATGGGCCCACGGAAGTGATTAATGTACCATCTGTATATCGTGTTTCTATGGGTGATGTGGTAAAACAGAACATTCGATCTGATGATTGGGATGTAAAAACTATAGAGACACTGTTTTCTGATTTGAAATACTATGCCGCATTTGATGCTGAGGATTTGTATTTGAATACTGAAAACTATGCAGAGCAGTTTTGTTATCAACATTATGGTACTCATTTTCTTCATAGGGCTAACACATTTCGTAGTTTAGTCAACTTTACTCAGTGGGAACATTGCCCTGCCCCGATGGTTGGTAGTTCAATGACTTTGGTCAACAAATTTTCATATTTTTCAGATTTCAGTGTGTCCAATAATGCATCCTTTTATTTTAAACTTAAGGACGAACCTATTTCAAAGGTGCGTTTGACACACACTAAATTGTTGTTTTCTAAGTCCTTTATGGACGATTTGGCAGTTGGAGGGTATGACGTTTGGAAAGATACTATTGATCTCAAATCGGTTTGGGGCACTAAGTCTTGGCAAGTACAAGGAACAGAAGCTTTACATCGTGCCTGCCTCATCCCAAACCACATGTTATTTTTAAATTCCACAATTTTTCAGACCACCTGTTTTGGATTGGCGATATCTAAAAAATTAACTTCTCCCTCGATCCCGGATCTGAGTGCTTATCCTGATTGGGAGAATCACACGGATCTGTCCCTTGCTATGTTGCAATCTTTTATTTCAAATTCCACCTTCAATATTAGTGCATTTGACCCTAAAGGTTGGTTGCTATGGCAGAGAAGTTCGGACACCTGTCAACGCAGATTTTTGGGGTTGGTTCCCGGATACATACAGGATAGAGTAGACCCTCGTTTTGTGTCTTCACACACTGTCACTACCTACTCGGTAGGTAAATTGTGCCAGACGTGGCTGCAACATTCCACATTGGATTCTGTAAAAATTAATTTGTCCCGTTTACATGACAAAATAGATTTGAATGATTTTGTTAAAGGTCCCGCATTGGGAAGATCCAAAAGGTGGGTGTATGCTGTTTACAACGAGGTTTGGAAGTTGTCGCAGATTGAGGCTGCTTCCAGGCTCCGTGCTATTGACCAGGCCAATATGGAGAAAGTATTGGCAGTAATAGATAATAGTATTAACACCTTATCTTCGAGAATATATACATTAGATAACATTGTTTCATCTGTTGTAGATATTGTCCAGGAGGATGTGTCTCTGTTATATCATGGTCAAAATCAATTACGATCAATTATGCAATTTGCTTGGACTTTGCAGACGTTAAAGGCGGGGAAAGTACCTTGGGATTACATGAATATTTCTTCTTTATTCCGCCCATTTAATCTGACAGCAAAGCAGCAATTCATGTCCATGAAAGATGCTACGTATTCACTACTGCATATAGAAAAGTTAGAGCCTTTGCCTTTTTCAGTGGCTGAGTCTGATTATGCAGTGTGGCTCATCCATGGGATGGTCACTCTCCCGATTTCTATGCATAGGTTTAGTTCGTGCATGAAACATTACGCCTTGGGCAGATATGAAAAACTTGGTTCTGCATTCTTGCATGAAGTCTGGTCTCTCCCATTTACATATCGATGTGAGAGAGAAGGCAAAGAAGTTTATTTGAAGGGTGAGGAGTGTACGTCTGCTCCTGATCCTTCCGTAGTGTGTAGACATATCCAATTACATGGATCGTGTAATATGAATGCCCCTAATTTAGCTTGCGTGTTGAAGGGCATTCCTGTGCCAGTTATAACGCCATCATTTACGCTGCTTGCTAATGGTAGTTATCTGCTTTTAAATAGTGAGGCTTGCTGTGGGATGTTAGCTGGAATTCCCTATATTGTTTCGGTTTCACGAAGGGTAATATGCTGTAATAACGTGCTTTTCCCACCCCCGCAAGGCCGGCTTGATGTATCCATCTGGCCGACGATTCCAACCTTGAAAGCAGAGTTCAATAGGATGAGCAGAATAAGGGCTCTTTTGTCTCAAAAGGAGGTTGCGTTGACTTCGTCCCGTGAAACATTTCTCCTTCAAGTGGCGAACACTCGCACAGAAGTTCAAGCTCTTTTGAATACTGACCTCCCCCTGCATTTTGGCACATTAATACACACTATCTTCAATGCTTCTTCCACGACTGGTCTGGTCCATTTTTTTTAAATTGTAGGCTCTGGCCTTGTGACGTCTTTCCAGTCTATCTTTGGTATAATTCCAGCTATTTTTCATTCTATTTTTTCTGGTGTTTTCGGAGGGTTTCCTCTGATTCTCGCTTTAATTGCTGGCATACTCCTGTTGGTCTGCGCTCTACGCTATGGATGCACGACTTGCGCTACTCGACCACAGATTCAGCCTGTTCCATCTGCGTAGCCGGATGTGGGAATCGTATGGCACTTTACCACTGGCTACCTTGAGTGTCGCTTATGGATTATCATTCCGGTTCCCGTTTTTCACTTGTGTGCAGCCTGTTTTTCACTGTCTCGAATGTCCGTTCCAATGGGCTCTTGATATGTGTTTGTCAAACTTGGTGTCACCTGACCTGGATTTTGTTCGACTGATGTATCCCTTAGTGGTTCATGAGTTTGACTGTTCTGGAGTCGGGTTTATGGCCTTGGGTGCGGCGCATGGAGTCCTTGGTTTATGGGAGATCGAGAAGGCAGCAGTTGACTTCCTGGCACGAAGTTACATCGAGATGCCTGCTTCTTGTCCACGTGGAGTGCTTGATACTCATTTTCCTGTGGAACATGTGTGTTCTTTTTCTTTGCTGAATTGGATGACAGACAATTTTGCGGAGGACTCCAATGATTTTCTACTGGAAGCTGCGGCTGCATACGCTGCTTACACTTTCCTAGACTAACATTTGTGCTCACAATGTCTGGTGGCGAGTCATGTGGAGTTGCATTTTTTCACAAACGATCGTTGGCCTCTATGGACGATGGCTTGTGTTTTTATATATTTTTTTCTTCGAAACTTTTTTCTCTCATTTTCTGAGCACTCACATTTCAAGCTCTTTAGTCTGCATCATTGATCTTGAACTCTGCGTTCTATTAAAATATACGCCCCTGGTGGTCCTGTGGTTCGATCAAAGGGGGATGTCACGTGGTTTTCGGCCACTCCCTATTTACAGTGCTAAGTTAGCTCAATCACGTTAGCTGTTAGACAGCCATTTTGCTGCTTTTGCTGCCTTTGCACCCGACACTGTTGTTACATGTTATTCATTTGAGAAATGCAGACTCGCTATTGTCTCAAGTGAATGTTATTTATACATCCTTAACAGTTGCTAGTGCCCTTGGTCTGTACATCGAGTAAAGAACTGTCCTAGGACACTAGACGGTGCCGGCTGATTGTGTTCAGGGTGATCGTACCACTGTTTAGTCATAACATGCACGCAGCTGCAAATATCAGAAAGTCGTAGGCTTTAATATTACAGCGCAGCAGGTTTTTAGACACATTCGATAGAAGAGCTGAAGCAGAGAACACTGAGCTGATCCTGTGATGTGATACACCTAAGCTGATCTATACGGTATGGGGTCCCCTATGCAAGCCTACGAGACCTTCTAATAGTCTAATAATATTTTATTAGTTGCTAGAGAAAGGAGGGTGGTTGATTTCCACTGTCATTATTAATATGATCGCTCCTTTCATTTTCTATGGTATTGTAACAATGCTAATGGTAATGCGCTTAACCATTTGTCTGCTTATGTTAGCCAAAGTACTGTATAACAGGACTCGAGGTTTATGAATAAATTCTTTAAACTTTACTGTGTCTTAGTTATTCTGTTGTGGACTGATATATAAGTGCAAACAGGTATTTCGGGTTCCCACCATTCCTGAGAATAACTAAGTCGCATGTTCTGGGTTGTCTATACATTGGAACCGCCGAGCTAAATCTCGGATAACGAATGTGACACTAAGCTAGTCGGATAAGGGGTTCTTAGTTCTGAGGGGAGTTTCTGGTACACCACAATTCTCTAAGGTTCTGGTTTCCTGCGCATAGTTCTGTGCATACGCAGAATCCCTACAACAGGTTATGCTGTTTGTTTTGGTTCTGCTCTGTCTTCCCTCTCTTTTCCCTCTTTCCCCCTTCCCTTTGCTTTCCCTTCTGGGCCCTGCTTCTCTCTCTCTCTCTCGCTTTCCTTTTGTTGATGACCTCAAGTTTTGTTACTAATCTAAAAAGGGAAAACTCAATGTTGTATTTTTCTTTTCTTTTGGTTCCCTTATTCATTTTGGTTGTAGTAGACAAATGTTTGTTCAAAAACGGATAACTCAATGTGGTGTTGTCTCTTTAACTTTATCATTCTCTCTTGGAACACTGCTTTGCTCGTGTTCCAGAGAGTGGTGGTTGGATTTCACTTGTCGCGTGAAGCCGCCGGGGGTACTTATAACTCATTTAAATAAAGAGCTTTGTCCTACTCATCGTTGTCAGCCACTTACCTCACGTGGCGACGAGTTGGACAGGTGTACTCCCGAGCAAAGAACTCGTCGGGCAAAGCACAGTCCGGATGGTGGGAACTTACCAGTATCATTTGTGTGTCTGATCATCGTCTCAGCTCGGTTGTTCCTGCTGGTCCTGCCGCACCTCCGGTGTTCCTGTTTGTTCCTGTGAGCCACAGAGGGTGTCTGCGTGTGGCTGACCGCTGTGTGTCTTTGCCGTGTACAGCTGTGAACCACATTATGGTGTGATGCATGGTGGGACCCAGCGACTCCTTCCTGCTCCCTGCTACGACATACGAGAAGGTGTCGGCCTGGTTCTGTGCAGGCTGCAGTGGTTAACACTGAGCTGTGGCCCTGTGCCCTCCTGCAATCGGCACTCTCTCTGGCCGTGAGGGTATTTCAAAACAGCAGACGAAGGTGATGCAGACATTATAGCCCAGGTAAGGGCGTCTGTGCATGTGTTGAGGACGGGAACAGCCTTTACCACGAAGGCTTTTCTACGCGTTACGTTTACAACTGTACACTTACCTCGTAAACGTCTTCACAACGCGTATTGCTTCCACGACCGTCTTTATCACGCAAGCAACGTCTTCACGGAACGTCTTCTACCTCATCCGAAAAAATGCGTCAGTCCTTTTTTAGTGTCGGCGAAGACGTGAAAAAAAGGCAAAAAAAAGAAAAAATGGGGGCTTGGGAGGGTCTCCCCCCCCCTCCAAAAAAAAACGTGGTAAAGGAAAAATCGAGGTAAAGGCTATGCGTAGAAAAATCATTCCGTTGTAATGCATGCGTGGAAAAGGCATGCGTTGCAACGGAATGCGTAGTAACGACATATATTCGTTGAGGACCCGTCAATCATCAGACAAGCGCAATTGACTGTTAAAACAACAAAAAGTACACAGGGGCCATTTTGTCTCATTGGGAAGAATACTGAAACATTGTATCCTCCGGGAAAGGGCCTAATACCCTTAGAAACAAAGGAAAATACCGGCGGCCATGTTATGCAATTGGGATAGCTTGAAAACGATTGCATTGAAGTACTGCTTTTTGAGAGTCTACGCTTCAGGCATATACAAATGCAAGTTTGTTTCTACATATCGGAAGATACGTAAACATTTTTTACATTTGTTTTCTCTTAAAATAATTAAATTTTCGCATTTGTGTTAGTTGTTGCTTACAGTGTGTTGTGCATTAAAGTATATGATGCAGTCGCTAAATCCCCCACCACCTTTTTTGGAGACACCTGGAGATCCACCTATTAAATGGAGACAGTGTCATGATGCCTTTGAAACCTACCTGGGGGCAATTGGGGCCTCAAGATTCAGACCCGAGAGAAAAAAAACTACTTTTACTCTCTTTGGGTTTTGAGGGCAGATCCACGTTTAAACATATGCCTGATGTTCTAGGCGAGGGGGAGGTTGATCTAGATGTCTGTGAAGAAGCTTGTTCAAAGATTTCATGTCGCACCCAGTCTGGTGGTTTTGAGACACGTTTTTCAAAAGAGAGCAAAAATCAACAGAGGACGTTGATACGTACATCTCTGTTCTGCGCAAGTTAGCAGAGGAAATTCAATTCGAGAACTTCGCAGAGCAGCTCATTCATGATCAGTTCATCTGCCACTGCACCGACAAGTCCATCAAGCAGAAGTTGCTTTCTTTAGGCAACCTTTCAATTAACTGAAACCTTCAGGATTGCCAAGAGCATAAAGACATCAATCAAATCAGCAAGAGAACTTGAGGACAAAACCACTGTACAAGTTAATGCTGTCCTCTCCAAAGTTGACAAGGAGAGGGTTTTTAAAGTGCCTTCTTCCTCACTTCCATCACCGGTCAACCAGATGCAGCAGAACTCTTTTTTTAAACAAGCTAACATGTGCTTTAGGTGTAGTTATCCTCCTCACTAAAGGTGTGGTCAGGGTTGCCTGGCTAAAAATGCACAATGTAGACAGTGTGGGAAATCTGTGCACTTTGCCAAGGTATATCAAGACGCAAAGGAACCAGAGTTTCAGCTGTGGGTGATGATTATGAAAGTGATGTTCAGAATTCATTGAGTGAAGTCCATGATATTGTTGTGGTGGTTGGAGATGACAACCTGTTCAGGTCTGAGCAAGAAACGTGCATCGACCCATATGTTCACGTTCAGGTGGGAGATAGACAGATTTACCTTTTGGTAGATTCAGGGGCCAGGATCACCATGATCACCCAAGAGTTGTTCCAACAGAACTGGCCTGGACGAACATTGTTTCCACCTGACAGATCTCCGATTTCCTATGAGGGCAGAAAGATCGACCTACAGGTTTTGTTTGAAGAAACCATGGTCTTTAAAGGGAGACAGATCTGTGGAAAAAGTTATGTTGCGGTTAAATGGTTGAACATCTTGGGTTGGTTCCACCAAGAGCTTTTCTGGATGATTCTATGTCCTGGTACGAAAGAATAGGTCTCTGTGATTCAAATGACATTGAGCATTTGTTGAATGAGTTTCCCATGGTTTTTTCAGGTGAGCTTTGGAAAATTGTAGGTTTCCAACACAAGATAAAGACTAAGAGCAATGCTATACCTGTGAAACATAAGTTGAGGGGTGTTCCTTTCAGCGTACGCAATGATTTGGAAAAAGAGTTGGAAGGTTTACGAATGAAAAGTATAATTTAACCCGTAGAGTCCTCATTGAGGCTTTCTCCCCTGGTTGTTGTCGAGAAAAAGAATGGCGAGTTGAGGGTCTGTGTTGATCTCAGAGCCCTTAACAAAGAATTATGGGTAGATTCACATCTCCTGCCCAGGATTAGTGAAATGCTGTCTACTATCTCTGGAGCTCAGTTTTTCAGGATGACGTATTGATTCATGCCAGTACTTGCTCTGAACATGACCTGATCTTGAAACAAGTACTGTTGGCTTTTGACAAAGCTGGAGTGGTCCTCAAGAGGAAAAAGTGTCAATTCATAAAACCCTCTGTGGAGTATCTTGGCCACGTTGTATCTGAGGAGGGTGAACGTCCCAAGCCTGGGTTAATCAAAGCCATTTTGGATGCCCCTTCCCCCGTGGACGAAGCAGGGGTGAATTTGTTTTTTTTTGTTTAAATCGGTTTTTATTAATTTTTGATTTTACATCTTCATGAAAGACAAAATGCATCACGTAAAGCCGACCATACATTGAACCCGCCATCAATAATCAAATAGACATTTCAGTTGAGCAGATATTAAATCTAACTTGCATGTCGATGTCATTGGTGACTCAGTTACAGGTTGAACCTCAACAGGTAGTCCATTCCATCAAGGGTAAAAGTCACCGTACATTAGTGATGCAATCCTATTAGTGTGTTGTGCAGAGTCTTTGCAGATCTTTCAGCGTGGGCAATTGAACAGATGTTATGGGTAAGAACAAACAAAACTTAAAAAACAATAAAAGCAGCATATACCGACTTTTGGGTAATCGTCCCTCGCCTTCCCCCCTCCCCCCCGCCCCCCATCCACATCGGCCCGTAGCATTTCTAGACCGCCATCTCCATCCGCTGACCGCTGTGATGTTCACCCTAGGTGTCAGGTGCTGTATGTGCGCGTACATGACATTACCGATGTCTATTTGCAGGCTACACGTCACTCACAGTAGGCACGCCTCCCTCAGTTTCAGGTTGTCCCTCAGGGCTATCCCCCTCTATTTGCATCAGGGCCTGGAGTAGTCCTTTCCATTGCATCGCTATAGGTTCCTTCCGTAGCCCCAACGTTTCCTCCCGCAGGATGGCAATTCCCTCAGCTTTGGCCCATGCTAGGAGCGAGTACCTCCATGCCCATATATGCTTCGGGTCTTGCGCCTTCCACCTCTTAGTTAGAAGCCGCTTAGCTACCACCAATCCTAAATTAAGGAAACTAAATGAAACTTTCGTGACCGGGGTTCTGCAGAAATGGTGTAACAAGTAAACAGGCCATTTGAAGGGTATGTCGCGGCCTGTACATGTGTATAGTGTCTCACTGACTGCCCTCCAATAGGTGTGTAGTTTGTGACAGCTCCACAGCATGTGTGCCAGTCCAGATCCCGACTCGCTGCAACGAGGACACACCGCATCTGTGCGGTAGAAGTATCTATTAATCTTCTCGGGGGTAAGGTATGCTCTGTGGACTGTGAACAGTTGTATTTGTCTGAACCTAATGTTTCTAGGTATACGTGTTGGGCTCTTTATTATCTCTTCCCATTCCCTGTCCTCCAGTTGTCGCCCCAGATCTGCTTCCCGTTTTTGGCAGAGTGGATCTAAACTTACCGCTGTGTGTGTACGGAGAGATGCCGCAAACCAGCAAATTAAGTGTCTACCACGCCCCATGACGTGAAGGTACTGTATGGTGAGGTGTTGGCTCGGCTCCTCATGCATGTCCCCCCCATCTGGCAGTTAATGTCATGATCAATGAGCGGTGTCTCAGGAATTGCCCCGGTGGCAGGCCCACCTCTTCAACTAGGGATTCATATGGTATGAGTGTGCCATCCCGGTACAAGTCCCCCAGGGTCTGTATGTCGGCTTTGTGCCATTCCGTAAGTTCAAGAGGTGTAAGCACCCCAGGTCCGCTAGGGGAACCTTCTAGTGGTATGGCTGGTGCATAGGGGACTAGCGGTCTGGTGAGGTGCAGGCTGCGACGGTAGCATTTGTATACCGCCGCCAGGAGGAGCGGTGTCGGCGTTGGAGTTTTGGTGGCTGGATGAAACGTTTTTTTATATAGTTCAGAGAGAGGGGAGGGAGTGTGGTCATGATGTCTTCACGGCCTCTGTCTGCAAACCAGCGGGCTATCCACTGCAGCTGAGCCGCCAAATAGTAGTGCTCGAAACAGGACGCAGCAAGGCCCCCCTGATCAGTGGGCAGGTACAACTTTGTTAACGCTATCCTGTGGCATGTGTTTCCCAAAAGGAAGTCCCTAAGCAGTTTAGCGAGTGTGGTAAAGAAGGACGCAGGAACATACAGTGGCAGGTTGGCAAAATAGTACAGGAGACGGCGGAGGATCACCATCTTGGATAGTGCTACCCTGCCAGTGACTGTTAATGGAAGCGTTTTCCAGAAGTGCATAAGTGACTTGATGGCTGTCACGGCTCGTCCCAGATTACCGTCAAAGAGGTCTGTCGGCTGACGATATATCTGGATTCCTAAGTAGCGGAAGGTGTCAGCTTTCCATTGTACCCTCGTACCATCCAGAGTGTAACCCGGGTCTTGGGTATCCCCCCCGAATGCGTAAAGACAGGACTTGTTAGCGTTCACGTGGAGTCCCGAGAGGGCGGCGAAGTCGCGCAATGTGTGGGTCAGCTGAGCTGGTATATTTCCTACATCTCTCACGAAGACCAGGAGGTCGTCTGCGTACAATGACACGTGGTGTATCGCATCACCTAGGGGTATTCCATCTCCCAGCGTCGCCCGCAGTGCCGCTGCCAGGGGTTCGATTGCGAGCGCGAACAGGCGGGGCGATAGTTGCCACCCCTGCCTGGTGCCCCTGCGTATTGGTATGGCATCAGAGATGTATGGCCCCAGTCGCACCCGGACTGTGTGATTTTTGTATAATAGGTCAACCATCTGGAGAAATCCCAAGACCAGTACGTAGCGCAACAGCACTGCTGCTAGGTAACTCCACTCTAGACATTTGAAGGCCTTCTCAAGGTCCAACAAAAGACATCCCGCCCTGGGCCACTCCCGCACACTATCCGACGCCACCCTAAAAAACCTCCGCTGATTCAGCGATGTACTGCGCTTGCACACAAATCCATTTTGGTTGCTGTGAACCAATTCAGGGACCACTGGCGCCAATCGTACCGCCAAAACCTTTGCGAATATTTTGTAGTCCACATTGAGGAGCGCCAGGGGTCTGTACGAACCCAAGCTTTCGGGGTCCCTATCTGGCTTGAGCAGGGACACCAGGTAGACCTCTCGCATCGATGGGGGCAGTGTGTGCTCTGCTAGGGCTGTGGAGTAAAGGGTGTGCAGCCGCTGCACTAGAGACTCCCGGTAGGCCTTGTAGTATTCGGCAGGCAGGCCGTCCGGTCCCGGTGTTTTCCCAGACGCCATGGACCCAATCGCCTCTCCGATTTCTTCTATAGTGAGGGGACCATTAAATGCCTATTGGCGTGTTTCTGAGGCTGTGGGCAGCTGTATAGGTTCTAGAACTCTCTCCAGATCGGGGCTGGAGCAGCGCCCCTTGGATTGATACAGATGCGCATATTGGTCGAACATCACCCTGTGTATCTCACTCTGTGTGTATACCAGGGTCACCTAGAGTGTGCGTATGGCTCCAATCGGGGTACGACTACTCTCCTGCTTCAGCAGCCAGGTCAGCAGGCGGCCTGCTCTGTCCGCTTTAGCATATGTACGAGCCGTGTGGGCCGTATAGTTGTGGCACCGCAGTCATTCCATGAGTTCCGCATGTTGCACCCTAAGATTCTCCAGAAGGCCTGCCTGTCTGCCTCCGCCTTCACCTTCTCGTTCGTATTGCAGTAATTGTAATTCTAGGAGAGTAAGCGATAATGTGAGTTGCTTACGTATGTTCCATGTGGCTCCAAGACAGTGACCCCTGACAGCAGGTTTGTGGGCGTCCCATTCCACCAATGCGGTACTCGCCGTCCCTTCATTAAGCTCAAAATACTCAAGAAGAGCCGTCCCCAGGGATGCATGGAATTCTGGGTCTTCCAGTGCGGGTGGCTGGAGTCGCCAAGTGGGTATGGGAGGACGATCAGGTTCCCAATTCAGCTAGATTCTCATGGGGTTATGGTCAGAGTGTGTCCGCCCTAGGTATTCCGTCACCGCAACTAGCGGGATTAGGGACTGGCAGCCCACCACCCTATCCAGTCTCACATGTAAGTTATGCACTGCAGAGTAATAGGAATAGATATGTTCATTAGGGTGTAGGACACACCACAGGTCTAATAATACCCAATGTGATAATACCCAATGTGATAGCCAGTCTGTGAGCGCTTGCGCATTTGACACCGCTGTCGTCCTCCGAAGGGGTGGGAAGGATCTGTCCACATGTACTTTGAGCACCGAATTAAAATCCCCGCCCAGCAACCAGGGGAGCCCAACGTAAGGGGTCGGGACTGTGGACAACTGCGTTAGGAACGAGGGCTGGTCTGTGTGTGGGGCATATATTGAGCCCAGCAAAATTTGTTGGCCGTTAAGTGTTCCTGGCACTAAAGTGTATCTGCCTTCAGGGTCTGTTACCATGTCTGCACAGATGAACGGAATGCCCACTCTCACCCAGATTAATGTGCCCCTCGCGTGCGCTGAGTATACGGTGCCGTATACTTGTCCCCTCCAGCGTCTACGCAATCTGTCTAGTTCCGGCTGTGTCATGTGTGTTTCCTGCAATAGGGCAATTCCAACCGAGTGCCTCTGGAGGTATGCGAATATGGAGTAGCGTCGCGTGGGCGTGTACATGCCATGTATGTTCCATGTGATTATGCCAGCTCGTGTAATTTCTGATGAGGTTAATCAACAGGAGTGCCCAGGCCAGGACGCGTCTCAGGGCACGGGGGTCAGGGACAGGTATAAGTGTGTCGGGATGCTGCAACAAAAACAATAGGTAAACTGAGAACATCATAACATCTGGGGCGGACATTCCAGGATGTCCGTCCAAACCTCTACAACAGTTGAAAAGTGCAAACTAGGTCAGTGTGTTGCCTGTTGGGGTGCGCGCACTAGTGACGTTGTGCTATGACCGTCCCCTCCATTCCCGTGTGTGTAGCGTGCCATCTATGTAATTGCCTGTGTTGTCTCGCTGGACCAGCAGTGTGCAGTACTAAATGCCGTGTCGGGTGAATGTGTTTCCTCTGTTGATATGTATAATGCGGCCACTTGTGGGCACATTGTTACTATATCCTCTCTGTGTGAGGTGTGTATGGTACTAAACCCAGTAGACCTACCGCTCCACTCAGCAGTGAGCAAGATCATCTTATTCCCTGCACATGTGGTGTGCCATCAAGCTATTCCTCCAGTGTAGACTGTGAGGTCCGCAGGGTACCAGGTAAAGCGTCACCCATTCTCTGTGATAGGATGTGTGAGGTTTCTAACCGTGGGTCTAGTGATCTGCCAGGCAACGCTTAATGAGCATGTGCGGTTGGTAATGTTGCCGACCTGCCCTCGCCCCCAGCGCAATATCGGCATACATACCTAAACAGTGTACTACTTGCGCGAGTGTTCTGCTACAGGGTTTAACTTGATATTGTTCTATCCTAGGACACCATCCGCAGTTTGCGGGGTGACCACTGGCAGGGAGAGGTCATTAGATGTCTCAGTTGATGTTGATGATGAGCCACTAGACACCACTGTGGTCTGCACGTAGGGTACCGGATATTCGTTAGTGCGTGGGGTCCCAAGGGTTGTAACCGCTTCTAGAGCATTCTGCTGCTCTATCCGCATTTTCTCCAGGCTTGGGGCTGCAGTTCTTGGCTTTGCATCTCGCGGTATCCTTCGACTTCCCCTTCTTCTATTCCTCCTGCTTGCGGGGATGGTACCATCTGAGTCTGGTGGTCTTGCTCCTGTCCACAGCCCCGATTCCTCTAGCCAGTCCCACAATTCTGCGGGAGTCGAAGAAGTGGGTCCCTCCTTTCTCAACCACCCTCAACCTGGCAGGAAATAGTAGCGAGTATGGTTGGTTTATTTCCCGGGGTTGGCGCTTCACTACCATATAGTTTCTTCTGCGGCGCTGTACAAGAGCGGTATAGTCTGCAAAGAGCATGACCCGGCTTCCACCCACGTGAGGTTTTCCAACTTCCGTGTTTTGCATAGCACCGCATCTCTATCCCTGTAGTTGAGGAGTTTAAAGAGAAATGGGCGCGGTCTAGCTCCCGGTTGAGGCTTCTGGGCTGGCACCCGATGGCTCTTTCCACTGCAAACTGTTTCGATAGAGTTCCCTGGGGTAGGAGGTCGGGCAGCCAGCACTCTATATATTTTTCTGGGTTCCTACCTTCCTCTCCCTCTGGCAAACCCACCGCCCGGATATTGTTGCGTCGGGAGCGTCCTTCCGCATCATCTGCTCTGTCCTCCAGGGCATGTATACGGTCCATCATGTCTTGCAGCGCAGCAGCGTGGCTATGAGTGAACGGTTTGAGTTCCTTGAGCGTTTGACCTTGGGCAGTAACCTTTTCGGCCAGCTTACGGTGGTCTGCATGTAGGAGAGTGAAGTCCGAGGTGACCTTATCAATCCGGGTTTCCAGGGATGATCTGTTGTGGTCTAGAGCAGCGCCAATCTTCTCCACTGCTGCGAGCACAGAGTCCATTTTGGCCGCCAGCGCTGCTGATGTCGGTTCCATCTCCTCTTCGTCTCTCAAGCGCGGTGGGTCCAGGCTGCCTGCACATGTCGGCCCCTGCTGTACCTTAGCCCGCATGCCGCCCATCACGAGTTGTTGCGCCGTTGGCATTCGCGGTTGGTGGCTGGCGAGACCCGTTTGTGCATGGTTTGGCTGCGTCAGGAGCTTAGAACAAATGCCTAACTGTCTCTCGGGCAGAGGCCACTTGAGTTTGATCAGGTTTGCACTGTGCAGGCGTCCTCCCCTGTAGGTAGTGTCTCGGTTCGGGAGCGGGGCTCTTGGCAAGTGGGCTTTCCATCCCTGGGAGCACCGCCAGTGAGCCGCCGTGGTATGTTCGCTTCAATGCACCAGTGCGGGTAGTCACTTCTAATCTTCTGCTACCCCAGGGTTGTCCCGTCAATATCCCTGTGATTCTATACGGTGCTCTGGCCACTCACCGCAACATGGTCACACCAGCAATTGTGGCCTTCAGGCTGGCACTTTTCTGTTTCATCTGCTGCTTCCTTATCAGATCTGAAGCTCCCGTGTAGGCCCAGTGTAGTTTGGTAGAAATTCCCGTTAATCTGAGTTGGAGCTAAATAACCACTAGTTGCTCAGTAGTCATCCGTCTCCACCTCGGGTTGCAGAGCTGGGCCAATGGCTTGCTCCCCCGACCTGTCTGGTGATCCGGGTGGCCTCCACTGCAATAGAAGCCCTCAGCAGCCCCACCTGGATCCTATCCCATTCTCGTTCTTGCCAAAGTCTGTCTGCGCTGCTCAGTAATCCCTCGACTCCACTCCCAGTTGTTGCTCCTTACTTCCCCGTAGTCCCCGAGGTGGCAGTCTCCTCAGTGGTCTCCTCCACAGGGGCGGACTCCGGCAGCTGCCCCCTCCACACGGTTCCTGCACCCACTGCACCATCTCACTATTTGCAGGAAGGTCTCGTCAGGGACCCGCTCTTCCTGTCAAGCGCTGCGGTGTCTCGCCGGTCACATGCGGCAGCCCCGCGCACCACACCATTGCCACAAAGCCACGTATCGCTCAGGCCACACTCCGTACTTCAGCAGCATAAGACTGCGCGGCCCTCAAGATGGCGCCAGCTCGGTCCGACTGTCTCTGCCCTGTCAGACCCAGGGCACTCCCGTTGCTCGACAATCACCGTAGTCTTAGAGTGTCACACCGCTTCGGTGGCTTCCATTTCGGGAACTTAACTTTGGAAAGTGCCCCCTCCATGCGTGTCTTGCACACGCTGCATGGCCACGCTACCTGCGGTGGGGTCTAGGCAGAGGCCCGCTCCTCCTTCCTGGTGGCAAGATCTTGTCAGTCCCGGGTGCTAGCTTCGACCCGGTTCGCCGCCTCTCGCACCACTTTGCCGCCTCAGATTTACGACTCCCGCAGACCACACTCCTCACCTCAGCCACACAGGGTGACGGACTTCTCCGGGCGACGCTGGGCGTTCACGGTCACCTCTGAGAAACCTCCGCTTACTGCCAGTTGGTCTCGAGGATCTGTCTTCTGTCCGTGGACTTCGGGGGTCCCCTCCCTCATCAGAACTCTCAATGGCCTGAGTGTTCACGCTTCCTGCGGCAGTCTCGCCTGGTATCTATCACTGTGGGTGTAGTCGTGGGCTCCGGCAGCAATCCCAGTCCCTTTCCGCATGTTGCCTCTGCGTGCGTTCGCTCTCTCTGGGCCACACTCCTCCCTCAGGCTACGGCTGCGGTCACGTCCGGTGAATTAGCACTTCACTGGGCTCCGCGAGTGTCTTTCTTTGGTGTCTCATCAGTTCCGCTTGCTTTCAGCATAGATGGCACCACTTCAGGATCGTTATATCAGATAATTGAGGGATATCGGCCGGAGCGCTACAAACTCGTGTCCGCCATGTTGGCTGGCTGGGTGAAATCTTTTGTGGCCCTCTGAGTTTTATTCACGGTTCATACCGGACTTTGCATCCAGAGTGAGGGCCATTTTTCTGTTGTTGAAAGATAGGTCCGAATTTGTGTGGGATGATGAGTGTTCTGCCGCTTTCAATGACATCAAACAGCAGTTGGTCAGCATGTGTGCACTCCTCAAACCCTTTTTTATCAAAATCTCAAATGTTATTTGACTATGGATGCAAGTAAATTTGGTGTTGGTGCAGTTTTGACACAGACGGATGCTGAGACAGAGAATACTATTGGGTTTGCGTCCAGAGTCCTAAGAGATGCTGAAATTCACTATTCTGTGATAGAAAAGGAACTTTTAGCGTGTTGGTGGTCCATAGAAAAATGTAAGTGCTATCTCTGGGTGAGAAGTTTCATTTTAAAAACTGATCACAAACCCTTAGTTTCTATTCTTAATGGCACCAACTGTAAGAGTAGCACTCCCAGGATTGCAGGATTTGCCGCCAGATTGCTCCAATTCAATTTTGACATTGTACATATTTCTGGAGGAAGAAATGTGAGGGTGGATTACTTGCCTAGAAATTCCATTGTCGAGAATGACGAGTTGGCCGGTGAGTGCGAAGATGAGTGTTGTTTTATTGCTGCCATGGAAGTCGAGAATTCCAGTAAATTCACAGAAGATATGTGGAGAAAAAGTTTGGCTGATGATTGTGTGATGAAAAGGGTAATGGAAAATGTTATGTCAGGTTGGCCCAGGGAAAATTCGCTAGAGTTGAATTACAACCCTATTTTAAAGTGTCAGAGGAATTAACCATTGAAGATGGTTTACTTTTGAGAGGTGACACACTTATTCCTCCTATTGTGTTGAGGCACAGTATTTTGTCCAAGGCTCATGAAGGCCATTTAAGGTCCACGTTGACCAAACGCAGGTTGCATGAGTCATCCTGGTGGCCACAAATGGATGGTGAAATTGACTACTTGGTCAAGAGTTGTGTGGTCTGTGCCATTTCCGATAAATCTTTAAAAACATCCACCCCACCTTTGAAGCCTATTGACTGTCCTTCTGGGCCTTGGAAAAAACTAGGCAATGATTTGTTGGGACAATTTAATGTTTTGTCACACAATTCTCACTTTGCATTAGTCCTTGTTGGCTACTATTCTAAATGCCCTTTTGTCAAATTTATTAGTCAACATGATTCCAAAGCTGTGATTGTCTTCCTCAAAGACGTTTTCTTGAGTGAGGGTCTACCTGAGGAGACCATCTCAGACAATGGGGTCCAATTTGTCTCTGGTGAGGTGGGGAAATTTCTGAGCGAGAGTTCTATTCGGCATCTTAAGAGTTCACCCTACCAACCACAAACCAATGGCCTGGTGGAACGCTTCAACAAGGTTCTTGGTGAGTGTGTGAGGTGGGCGTTTGATGTTCAAATTGCAGTTCAATCCATGTTGTGGTTTAATAGAACCGCTACCCATTCTTCCACTAAATTGTCCCCTTTTGAGGTTCTTAAAGGAAGGAAACCTGCAACTCAGTTTAGGCCGACATGGATGAGTAAGTTCTTAAAAAAAAGTAATTGTCACATCAATGTCGCAATGAATTGATCCAACAGTGTTGAATGCGTACAGCGCAAACAGAAACTTTACTATAATGCAAGGAATAAGGTGAACGTGTGTCCTTTTAGGGCTGGTGAGTCTGTACGCATCAAAACACCCGGGATTGTGAAGAAAGGCGGACTGAAGCTTTCTGACCCTTTTCTGATTGACAAAGTATCTGGGAATGCTGTTAGTGTTCAAGGTCGTAATTGGTGGAGCAAAGCCAAACTTGTCAAAGCTCCTGCACATGCTGAGTCGATGTGGAAATCTGTAACTATTGATAATTCATTCAAACCTGGGTTAGATCTGTCACATTCGTCTACATTCCGTAACGTGTCTCATGGGGTTTCTTCTCGTAATGTTGAAGATGAATTGGCTCCAGCTGAGTCTCTATGAAGGAGCCTCAGGTCTCGGAGGGGTCCCAGCAGGTACCGTTAGTACCTTTTTTCAGTAGTTATGTTTAAGGGTTATGCTGGTTGTTTTGGTTCTGCTCTGTCTTCCCTCTCTTTTCCCTCTTTCCCCCTTCCCTTTGCTTTCCCATCTGGGCCTCGCTTCTCTTTCCTCTTGTTGAAGACCTCAAGTTTTGTTACTAATCTAAAAAGGGAAAACTCAATGTTGTATTTTACTTTTCTTTTGGTTCCCTTATACATTTTGGTTGTATTAGACAAATGTTTGTTCAAAAAGGGATAACTCAATGTAGTGTTGTCTCTTTAACTTTATCATTCTCTCTTGGAACACTGCTTTGCTCATGTTCCAGAGAGTGGCGGTTGGATTTCACTTGTCGCCTGAAGCCGCCGGGGGTACTTGTAACTAACTCAAATAAAGAGTTTTGTCCTACTCACCGTTGTCAGCCACTTACCACAGAAACACAACCAGGAAGAAAAAAAAACTGGTCCAAAGGTTTCTTAGGTAATCTCATTGCACAAGAACATCTTCACAATCTGTCACTACCACTGGATAGTGTATCCAACACAGATTCTCCTTCGGTCTCATCCACATTAAACTCTGAAGGCATAACTGTACCCCTATTCACTCTGACAACACATGGATAATTCCACCACTGGCCATTGGAAATTTGAACAGAATTGCCACACACTGTCCTCACCTGTACGGGTTCTCTGAACTTTCACAATTCATTTCTAAACAAGAAAAGCTCTTTAATGTGAATCCAGTCACCTGCATGTACCCAAACCACATTCTTACACCTTTTCATCCCAGCCAAACCATCTCCAACTCTTGTTTATGATATTTCATCGCTGGCTGCCTTCGCCTTTTTAGATAACTCCTGTAAATTAACATTCACATCCAGGACATCAGAAACCCATCCAGGGAAAAGGCTTGATCTCACACTTCTTCACCTCATCACTTCTAAGGGAATCTGACTCATAACAGAGTGTGTAGTGGTGAATTACGCCCATATGGTATCCCTGACTGCTTCTTCACAGTCAATCTGAGAGTTCAACGCACTCTGAATACTTTCTACTAGCACATTATTGAACCTCTCACCATTTCCATTAAATAGCGGGCATTAAAGTGGAGTACGAGTGCATTTAATCCCATATGTCTTGAAAAACTCAAGTATAACCGTTGAAGTGAACTGTACTCCAATGCCAGACAACACTTCAGTCTGACTGCCTTCTCTCTAAAAAAACATCCTTAAAAGTTTAATCACACTAGCCATGGTGGGCTCTACAATACCTTTCACCTCTACCCATCTGGACAAGTGGTCAATTACCACAATAATGTGGACAAGTAAAACATGAAAAGGCCCCACGCAATCAATAGACACTTTCTTCCCTATTTTATCAGGACTAAAAGAAATTCTGGGTTCTGGTACTGAAGTCACAAGATGTTTATCACTAAAGCAACATTAAGGACTCTCAAGCACAAAAATATCCATCTCACCATCCATGGAAGGCCACCAATACATGGGCCTTATTCTTCTTTTAGGGCTGTTATGCCCAAATGTCCTGCATGCACCATCTCAACAATCCTGTGCCTGTAACAACTAGTAGGAATGCACTTGTCTCCCTCTGACTAAAATGCCACTCTCAAGGGCAAATTCATCTGCAATCTTCCGAAAAGTTTCTAAATTCGACACCATACTCTTTTTTTTTAGCCAAACCTTCAACACAAACTCCATGACCTCCTGAAGCACCTTATTAAACCCTAAAGCATTGCACCACTCATCTAGTTTCGCACACAACACTTGGGGCCAGATGTACGACCAGCTTTTGCATGCGCAAAAAAACAAACACTATTTTGCGACTCCTAAAAAATTGCGACTCGCAAAATAGTGTTTTGCGACTCGCTTTTAGGATGGGGCTTTCCCTTCCTAATAGCGACTCACAAGCCATGTATGAATGTTTGGCATCCGCAATTGCGGTCACAAAACACACGCTATTTATCGCCCTCTTCAAGAGGGTGATAATGGAGGCGCAAATGGGAAGGGGTTCCCCCGGGGACCCCTTCTCCCTTGTGACTGGCACTAAAATATTTTTGGAGGGCAGGCATTTGTCTCACGGAACACTACCTGCTCTTAAAAAAATAAACAAAAACATTTTATTTTTTTCTAATTTTTTTTTTTAAATGCATCCCATTTTCCTTTAAGGAAAACGGGCTGCATTAAAAAAATACTGCTTTATTGAAAAGCAGTCCCAGACATGGACCCCTTGCCCCTTGTGACTGGCTCTAAAAATATTTTTTGAGGTGAGGCAGTGGTCACAGGGACCTGCTCTTAACCCCTTCTGTGCCACGCCCTTTCCCCCTCCTGTGCCGGGCGTTATATTAGTGGGCGGGTTTCATGACGAGATAGTCTCGTCATGGGCACAGCGCGACCGTGCTCCATGACGAGACTATCTCGTCATGGGCACAGAAGAGGTTAAAAAATTAAACGAAAACGTTTCTTTTTTTTTTTTTAAATGCAGCCGTTTTCCTTTAAGGAAAACGTGCTGCATTTTTTTAAAAAACTGCTTTATGGAAAAGCAGTCCCACACATGGAGGTCTGCTAAGCCCAGCAGGCCACCATCCCTGGGAGGGCCAGCCATTCCCAATGGGGTCGCAAATTGCGAGTGTCTCAATAATATTCATGAGCCTCGCATTTTGCAACCCCATTGGGAATCGCAATCAGTGTCTTTGATACTGTGGAACATTGTAAATTGCGACTCGCAATTTACGACTCGCAATTGAGCGCAAATTGCAAGTTGCAATTTACACTGGTTGTACATCTGGCCCATAATCCTTAACCTTTGCAATCATACATTCTTCCATATCATCCTCCATAAGCTGATCTGAGTTAACAATTGGTAATATTGACAGGCAATCAGCCTTACAATTCTTTCACCCCGAAATATAGATTTCTTCAAAATTGAATTCTAAGAGTTTCATAGCAAGATGTGCCAACCTAGCAGTAGATTTTGTAATCTTAATACCTTGAATAATATCCACTAATGGTCTGTGGTCAGTTTGAAAGCAAAATGGTCTACCTCAAACAAATGGTTTAAACTTACCTCCTCCCCCGTGCAAACCAGCATATCTTTTTCAATGACAGAATATCTGGTTTCAACATCAGTTACTCTTCTGGAAGCAAATACAACTGTTGATTCTTTATCAATGTAAGGGTGAGAGAGTACAGCTCCCAAACCATATGCACTGGCATCCACTGTGATCACTGTCCTTCGCACTTTCACATAAGGTTGTAGTGCTGGAGCTGAGACCTTATTTTTTTGATGAGTTGAACATTTTGCTGACATTTGGTGGACCAAACAAATTCTGAATTTTTCTATAACAAATTTCTAAAACATTCTGTCATATCGGAAAAATTACACATTAATTTAGAATAAAACTCACACATTCCCAAAAAGGACCGGAGTTGATCTTTGTCCTTGGGATGAGGAGATTTCACAATGCCATCAACCAATCTAGATTTAGGTTTGACACTCTATGATGATAGCATGCAACCCAGATACTCCATTTCATTTACAGCAAACACACATTTATCCTTTTTCAAGGCAACACAGTTACTGCTCAAGACATTTAGTACATGCTGAAAATAACAGTGTTATGTTCATGCAGAGAATATGCGAACACTAGGATGTTATCCTGTAACACCACCAGGTTTTTCTTTTATGCCAGGAAGAATATTGGTCATGATCTTTTGAAACATGGATGCAGCAGAGGCCAGACCAATGGGCATTTTATAAAATTGGAAGACCATCTAGAGTGAGAAAAGCTGTCAAATGGCATGACTCCTCAGCCAAGACCACCTGACGACATGCCGCCTTTAAATCCAGTTTTGTAAACCATTTGGCCTGACCCACCCCTGTGATTAAGTCTTCAACCCATGGAATAGGAAAATTCTCCACCCATATGGCATCAATCACACCCCTTAAATCAGTACATGGGAGTAGTTCACCAGATCTCCTCTTGGCCAAAACAACCAGTGACAACCATAGAGTGGCATCTACCGGTTCAATAATGCCATCTAGTTGCATTTGGGACAACATCTTAGACAGGTCACTGCTGACACTAAAAGGTTCATAATGTAATTTGTGCTTAAGAGGAGTACCCCCATTTGTCCATGCTTGAAATCTCTAATTTCTCAAATGTTATCTGCAAAAACCTTAGTAAACTCCATGACCCAATGTCCCTTGCAAATGATAGTACTCCCAACATTGTGACTTTCTTCCTAAACTTCAGGATGGGTCTTTCCATGTCTTATCACAATGCCAAAATCAGCTGGATGTCACCACCCAAGCACGTTGATTCCCTTTTTTGGCCACATAGACTTTACCTTTAATCGACTTGGAGGAAAAGCCAACAGTACCCCAAAAGTACCCCAACAAATCTATCCTGCTCCCCTCAAAAGCAGTGGTAATGACATCAGGGGGGTAACAACATTCAGTCATTCCACATCTCATCAAACTTAGTCAGGTCAATGATGGTGATCCTTGCTCCATTAACAACAAAGTCAACCAAGGGGTCACTATAATATTTAGAACCCACACTGTCCTCCCCACCAATGACGTCAACCGCAAGTATTAATTCCTCGACCTTATTTTCCAAAACACTGAATTTCCTCCAAGGTGTGCGAACAGCTGTATCTCTCTTTTATTTTTAAACATCTTTTTATTAGTTTTATACAAACAGTATCATCAACAATTGTGTCGCATATTATTCAGACAATATCAATAGTATAGTTATGCATACAGTATAGGCAGTAAAACACCAAAGCATCACATTGCATCTAGTCCTTGTCGTAACTCAGTGGTAAACATCGAAGATCAGGTAGGGTCTTTTCTGCTTCTAGCCTCCCCCCATGTATTCACCTTCCGCTAGCATAGTCTAGTACCAGCTTCCAATAGTCCCTTGATTAAACCTCTGCCATATCTGACAACTTGTGGCGTCCTAGCAAGTCACTACTTAGTTATATTCTAATTGTACAATATGAGCAAGCTGCTGTCCCAACTTTCATATTTCGTTCCCCCTAATGTGTATTTCTTTCATGCTCCGGATCGATATCTTCTAGTGGATGTTCAAGCAGATAGCACGTCAATTGGGCCCATTTATTCCGTGGTCTGGAGGCCCTAGCCAAGAGTTCGGAATACAGCGCAAGTTGTTCCTGGCATGTCACAAGATCAGCAATCCACTCCTTGAATTTTGGGGCTCTCCCTCTACCCCTCCGACAGGCCACCCTCCTCTTTGCCATTAAGAGCACCAGTGCAACATACTTCACAGTTGTATCTCTTGAGGTGGGATTACTACTCCCTGGATGCTTACCCCCTCTACGCTCTTTGCCAAAGTGACCCACTTGGTTGCATTTCCAAACCTCTTGCAAAATTGCAAGAAAATTCTTTAAATTGGAAACATGAAAAGGGGAACTACTCCTAAAGCACTTAGAATTTCTCACACTTTTGGCTACAGATGTAGAACCCGATTATTGCTGCTGATGACTAACCTGTTTTCCCCTGTTGAAGCCTCGATTGGCTACAGTCACTTGCTGAACACTAATGTCGAACAATTTGGAATCTTCCCTAGATGACTCTATAGTCTTAGCTATGTTGCCGGCCTCACTTAACATAGGTTTCATACACACCCATAAATATGGTTGGATCTCCTTAGAATTACATCTTGCTAATAACTAATCCCTTATTAATTGTGACGTGAAGTTCTCAAAATCACAATAAGATGCCAAAACTTTTGATGCAGCAATATAAGAATTCCCAGATTCAGAAGGCCCTTGAATTCAAGTAAAAAATTATGCCTACGTACAACAAGGTTGGTTTTGCCTTCAAAATGAGCTTCCAATTGCTTAATAGCACTTTGGTACTCATCCAATTCTTCGTCTTCACTAGGGTTAACATCAGGTGGATGATTTTAAATATTCTGGTCTTCTACACCTAAATAATAAAACAAAAGAATCCTTTTCTATCAGGTCGAAATTTCTGACTATCAATCACACCCAAATAAGCATTGAACGACCAGATCCACACACTCCATTTCAATGGAGGCTCCCCAGGTTCTTGAAGGAAGAGAGCCGGAGGCGTCACTGTTTGCATCATGCTGAACCTCAAACACACTCTTCAGAGAGACAAGAAAAAAAACAACAATAATGAGCAATGAATGTACACGAAAAAATAATGCACAATAATATTGTGTAATGTAGTGTATGTATGAAGTGCTCTAATTGTCCGGAAAAAGAAAAGAAAAAAAATCCTGTAGTCAATAGCGTGCTAATCTCTGTCAGCACTCAAATTCCAGTGCCACGTGAACATGCTGATCGCTGTGGAAATATTGACACGAGAAAGCATGCCAATCACTGTTGCTATATCCCAGAAGAAGTCTGTAGACAGAGCCGTGACCAAATCAAAAAACATCAACCTCAACTCACTGGTTGGCTGCCACTCCTGGCAACCTCTCGTTCTCAGCGGTACCGAGATCCAGTAAAGGAGACACATCAATGGAAGATCATGATCGAGGATCACTATGAGGTAAGCAATGCATAGGAGGCGCGGCACGAGCGTAAGCAGCTCAATAAACCAATGGCCTTTCGAGCTAAGAGATGCACTCAAGCAAAGAGATATGCTCAGGCTTGCAAGGGCTGCGGGGACACGTGGAGAAATGCGCATGAGATTCCACATACTCAAGGCTCACGAACATAGCACAATGCTCTCGAACCACTCAGGACCAGCTGCTACACAGAAAGTGTATGAAAAGGTACAGTTACCGTTAAGCCAGGAATCCACACTTGAAGGCCTCGCACATTAGACTGATCACCCAAAACAAATGAAATATCAGTTCCCTTCCTACGTAATGAGTCTCCTGGGCTCAAAATCCTAGACAGAGAAATCTTCACAGTCCAGGTGCCTCCACACAGGGTTCTTCCCAGCCACTCGTTGGCAAATTTGAAGTGAGGCAGACACCAAGATCCATGATGTTAAATCATTGAACCCAAGTAATAAATACACAGAGCCCAGAACACACAACCAGTCCCCAACCACTTCTCTGGCTGTCTACCTAGAGGGTTCTCTTTCAGAACACTTGTATTTCATAAGGGCGGTACAAAAGGGGGTGGTGATGGAAGGAGCATCAGAACCAATCAAACACTCACACCCAGTCAAAAGATCTGGGTTTTATCCATCACCGTTCTTTAGCCCACTCTGCCACCCCAGTTCAGACATGGCCATATGCAAATCAGTCTGACCCTGTGCCTCATGGGAACAGGCCATCCCGAACTGCCAAGCCATGCCTTCCCTGGACCAGAAACAAGCTTCCTAGGACCGTTTTCTGGCATTTCAGCCGTCTTCAGCCAGGCTTGCTTGAATCCAGTGGCAAAGTGAGCAAGGGACTCACGTCTGAGCATACCCTGCTAACTTATGGCGAACAGAGCGGTACAAAAGGGGGTGGTGATGGACGGATTAAACCCAGATCTGTTGACTGGTTGTGAGTGTTTGATTGGTTCTGATGCTCTGTCCATCACCACTCCCTTTTGTACCGCTTTGTTTGTCATAAGGGCACCTTAAGTATGTCATCAGCCTAACTTAGTAAAGACACACATCACATTTAACTACACACTACCCATACACTTATATCACAAAAGGCCAACTATCATAAGCCACCTACCTGGATCCCAGATGATTCCAATGGGGTGGCGATACTAGTTCCCGAATCCTCCCGAGACTTGCCCTCGGTTTACAGGAGAAGACACTGCTCTGGTGGCAAATCCCAGGGGGGAAGGGGTTTGGGATGGAGAGAGTATGTAGAGTCAAAGATGCTATGGCTCGTCTACTCAACAGCAACACTGCAGCAGGCATTCACACCAGTCGATGAATGGTACCAGCAGACATGGTACCTAGAAACAAACAAATAAGTCTAGTATTAACTCTATCTCTTAAGGTATCGCCTCATGAAAGCTTTTTAAATCTCAAACAACCTTTAGTTTTGTTTTCATTTAGATTGTCTGTAGAGGCTCCTTTATCAAAACTTTTGAAACTGTAGTGAGTATGCATTTCAGCATCAAACCCACATGCAAATTTAGACATGGGTAACTTCACCCAAGTCCTCTCTGGCAGAGCCCTACCAACAGTATGTACAAGTTGAACAAAAACACTGGTTACCTTTATTTGCAGCATGATGTTGCGACTGAGCTCAGCGCGTAGTAAAAACAAGTCTGTTAATGCGTCTCTCCTTTTCTACTTGTTCTTTTTTCCATCCAGGTGTGAGAATAATGCAGAACTTACTTTGCGGTGTGGTTGAAGCGGAGGATCAAGGGAGGTGGTGAGACAAAGTGATGGAAGCCAGGAAAAAGGTAAGTGGCAGGCGAAGAGGCTAAGCGAAGGGGAAGAGTGTGGACGATCTTCAGATAAGACTACTTTAGAACGTTCATAAAGTTCACATTCTAATTGTTTGTAACAAGAAACAGGTACAGATATTTAACTTGATGAGGCTGCCTTCTAGAAGGTGCTTTAGAATGTTTACAAAGTTTGCGTTGTAATTGCTCATAGCAAGGAACAGGTGCAGATGATTATTTGATGAAGCTGTCTTATAAGAAAGTGTTTTAGAATGTTCACAAAGGATTTCATTCTAATTGCTTATTGCAAGAAACAGGTGCACGTGATTAATTTGATAAGGGCTGTCTTCCGGCAGGTTTATGTTGAGGTCTTCTATGCCGGTTGCTTGATGCTTATACTGATGGATTTTCTGGATGTTTCAATGGCACCTGAAACTTGATCTTGCATATGCATGGTAAAACATTTGTAAAAGCTATTAAGCCTTTTCAAACAAACCGGAGAACATCAGCTGCAGCTAGCTATTACCAACAGCATGATTTTTTTGGTCAAATGTCAGGGTACAAGACGTTTGTTCATGTATAAATGTTGGGAGGAATGATAGGAGTCATGCCAGTATATTGTGATAGTCAAGTAAGGTGAGCTGTGGCAGGAATCCTGACACCAACTCTCAATCAGTCTATATATTCCACTTATGCCCAAAGAGTATTGTATCAAGGCTTTCGGGTCTATTATTCCTCACACTTCGTATAATCTTTCAAACCTGAATATCCCTTCCCATTCTTCAAGCTATGACCTGCTGAAACTGCTGTCCTATAACAGTATCTAGCTGTAGCTAAACCCTTTAAAAAAGAGCTCAGACAAAAATGTCAATATCATTAGAGACGATGCTTCCACAGGAGCTAGATCCCTTCCAGGCTCCCACATACCCATACATTTCATGCTGTATGAAATCCTTTCCTAATCTCCAAATCTCTGAGGAGCCCAAAAGCCTTCTAGTGCAGGATTTTTCAACAAACCCAGTCCCCTGATATCTACCGTACAAGAAGGTGAAGCATCCTAAGAGACAAAAGTGGATAATCAACCCAGTCTAGCCTTAATAAAAAGATGCAGCCATACTGGAAATAGAAAAGGATCCTCCATCACTAACTCCAACTCTCCTGAGATTCAAGACTTAGATAAGCAAAATGAAGTAACTAACACTACATAGATCTTTTACCTGCAAATTATGCAACTACACCTGCTGGATGTATGTACGCATATGTTCTCACCACTACCATTCCTGTTAAAATGCATCCACTGCTGAGGCTCAGTGGATCTGGGTGCCAACAAAATAAGTTTAAAGCTTGGCCAATAGACATGAATCAAAAAGGGCCACCTCAAATGGCCCCCATGATTCCTGAATTGCTGCACAGACTTCTGGATTCAACATCTATCTGCTGAATTCCCCAACATTTCTAGAACTCCAACCTACTACCAAATTCTCCTGACGAGGAATGCATCGGCTCTGAGACTTATATTCCGACCAAAGCAACAATGCCAAAGTTAGCTATACAAAGAACACACTTCCCCACCTTGCCAATGGTTGAATTTTGTTCTCGATCGCTCAGCTTACCTTTTACTAAATGAGTATATATCCTTTGAATGACATTTCCATAGGCCAAAGAGTTTTGTTTAAGGACACTCAGCTCTCACATACAAATTGTGGTATGTTTCATCAGAGTCATGATGATGTAGACTTGTATTCATAGGGAGCTCCTCATAAGTGGTCTTAGTTTGTTTACTTAGGTCCTCCAAATGTGAGCTTGTTGTCATGAAGTTACTTACCTTCGGTAATGTATTATCTGGGAGAGACTCTATCTAGCTGCTGATTACATACTTTTGAATTTCCCAGGCTTCAGGCTGGAACCCAGAAACATTTGCTGAGCAATACCCCTTACGTGCACCGTCAGGTGGCTCTATTGAGCTCCACATGACATTGTTCGTGTTGGTTGGGATGTCGCGGTACCTATATAGGCACCACCCAGGCGCATGGACGTCAGTACTTCTCGTTTTTTCTAGCCAGAAGCCATGAAGAACATGTACATCAGTTGCAAAACCCTGAACAGGGGAGTAACCCTAGCTTTACAACATTAGTCCGCGCAGCAGGGAGGCATGGGTGGGGCTGTAAGGAATCTGCAGCTAAACAGAGTCTCTACCAGATAATACGTACCAAAGGTAAGTGACTTGTTCATCTGATAGTGACTTCTAGCGGCAGATTCCTTACCTTTGAAGTAGATAACCAAGTCATACCATCCCAGTGGTGGGTTGCGAACCAATACCTCAAACTAAGAAGTCCTGCAGGACTGAACAGGCAAAATGTATTTCTCTGTGGATTTGATTGTCCAGGCAGTAATGTTTTGCAAACGAGTGCAATGATGCCCACGTTGCTGCCTGACAGATGTCTAGGACTGGGACACTACAAGCCAAGGCCGTAATCGCAACCTTTCCAGAAGTAGAATGTGCCCTTAATCCCTCAGAGGGCTGCCCTTTGCCAGGGCATAGCAGATCTGAATGCGAAGAACGACCCAGCGAGAGCTGGTCCTTTTCTGCACTGCCCTTCCCTTCTTAGCTCCCACGTACCCCACAAAGAGTTGGTCGTCCACCCAGAACTCTTTAGTGCGGTCAGGGTAGAACCACAACGCTCTTTTTGGGTCCAGTCGGTGGAGACGCTTCTCTTCCTTAGAGGGATGAGGGGAGCATGAAGGTGGGCAATGTGATGGATTGACCCAAATGGAATGGGGTCACAATCTTTGGTAAAAAAGAAGCCTAGGTGCCAAGCACCACTTTGTCTGGAAAAGACATCAGATAGGGAGGCGAGCAAGATAACGCCCACAACTCACTCACCATCCAGGCAGATGTAATCGCCACTAAGAAGGCTGTTTTGATGGTCAACAGACAAAAGACGCGATAGCCCAGCGTCTGTCAGAAGAACACATCTCCTGAGGCGGAAGCCGGGAGCTATAGTCAGCGAGCACTTGATATTTTAACTATTGAGAGTCACGACTGAAATGCTTTGTTTTTAAAAACGAACTGAGAATCACGAGTGAATTGTGTGTGTGTTGATTTAAAAACCTCATCGTCCTCAATCCCAGCCTCTTGCCCACAGCTTCGCAGCGGATCTTAGCGCTGCCGAGGGAACTCAGTTCAAACAAATCTTGCCGCCATTTCCCGCCGCACCCTAAGGCCACGCCCCTTTTACGAGGCCACGCCCCGGACTACAAAAGACGCGAAAGCCCAGCGTCTGTCAGAAGAACACATCTCCTGAGGCGGAAGCCGGGAGCTATAGTCAGCGAGCACTTGATATTTTAACTATTGAGAGTCACGACTGAAATGGGTTTTTTTAAAAACGAACTGAGAATCACGAGTGAATTGTGTGTGTGTTGATTTAAAAACCTCACCGTCCTCAATCCCAGCCTCTTGCCCACAGCTTCGCAGCGGATCTTAGCGCTGCCGAGGGAACTCAGTTCAAACAAATCTTGCGCACCCTAAGGCCACGCCCCTTTTACGAGGCCACGCCCCTCTCCCCCGACACCTACTCTCCATAAATTATGTGTATCTTTCGGACACGCAGCGGGCGCGACGATTGCGCGCCGAAGGCGCGCCTAAGGCAAGCCCGTCTGCGCCCGTCATCGCCAAGACATCGCCTCTCGCCTGTCCCCCTGACCAAACTCCATGAGAACTCCGCCACTATGATAGAAAATCTCTAGTCGCCCTGAACCCCGTACAGAGCTGCGAGGTGATATCAGGAACCCTCGGACAGACATGCCTCCAATGCAAGTCCTGTCATTTCTCTACACCCAGCCCCTGCCCACTTAGGCACCTCTCAGGTACGCACAAACTAACCCCCCTTACCGTCCTCCAACTCAATGTCAGGTCTCTTGTTAAACACCACCTAGAAGTAAATACTCTCCTACTTGAAGAGAACCCCGACATTCTCTTTCTATGCGAAACCTGGCTCTGTGACGATACAACTAGTATACCGAACCTCACGCTACCAGAAAGCTACTTAATGAAATCGCTAAATAGAGACGCCAGAGGAGGCGGCATCGCTGTCATCTACAGAAAACAATTCATCTGTTCCTTTACTAAAGAAAATATCTCGAGCTGTGAAAGTGCTCGATTTAATATCAAAACGGGCCCCCATTTCTCCCTTTCTGGCCTATACATCTGCCGGCCTCCCGGACCTGCTTCTAAATTTATTGAAGCTCTCCTTGAAGTGGAAAGCTCCTTAGTGGTGAGCTCGGCCAATTTTACCATACTAGGAGACCTTAATCTCCATTTCGACCTAACTCAAGATTCCACAATTAAAAACCTCTTGGCTGACTTAGCAGCCCTACAACTCTACCCTTTGATCCAGGCCGCCACCCACTCGGCCGGGCACACACTAGACCCTGTCTTCACTAACATCTTGGAGACGGTGACAGAAGCTCCCAAACCTATGGGATGGACAGACCATTACCTAATCAAACTCACCATACTGATTACAGAAACATTAAAAAAAAACGAACCCATTCGGCACCTAAAAAGATCGTGGCACAAACTCTCTACCAGTGACCTGCACTCCGCTCTTGTAGAATTCCGGCATGAGGCACACATGGATATTAACACTACATATGCTGCCTTTCATGACTGGATCACGAAGGGACTAGATGCCCTCATCCCTCTCAAATGGTCTAAGGGACGTAGTTCCCCTTCCAACCCATGGTATAACAACTCCCTAAAATCCATGCGGAAGGAATGCAAGAAAGCCGAAAGAGTCTGGAGAAGAGAATACAATGATAGGGATAAAGCTATCTACCTGTCTAAACAAAAAGTCTACCACAAAGCTATCCACTCCGCACGTGCCACCTTCTATGCAGACGAAATTAACTCTAGCCCTAACCCCACTAAAGTTATTTTTAAACTGATAGAAGAACTGCAGAGTAGCAGATCTCCCTCCTCCAGCATCACCTCCGCGCAACAATGTAAAGATCTTGCCACATTTTTCGTAGAGAAGGTGCAAAAAATCTACAAATCATTCCCACAGATTGCTTCTGTTCCACCTAACCCCCCTAATTCCATCAGTAATGGCACCATTATGATGTCCATACCTGAAATCTCACAGGAGGATCTTACGAAACTTTGTAAGAAAGTCAAATCTGGATCTCCTGCAGACCCGATGAGACCGGCCCAATTTATCGAATCCCTAGAATTTTTCCTGCCTTTCTTGGCTTCCATATTGAATCTCTCCTTCTCCTCGGCCAATGTCCCGACCGCGTGGAAACAAGCTTGGGTCTCTCCCATCATCAAGAAGCCGACCCTGGACCCCTCCAAGTTGGAGAACTTTAGACCGATCTCACTGCTCCTATGGATATCTAAACTTGCAGAGGCCCACGTTAACATCATCTTATCCCAGCACATGGATCATAACAACATCTTAGACCCATCCCAAAATGGATTCAGGCCGGGACACAGCACCGAGTCTGCCCTCTTAGCCACGTCTGAACATCTACGGACGATACTGGACGCCGGTCAAAGTGCTGCGCTAATTCTGTTAGACCTCAGCGCAGCCTTTGACACGGTCTCCCATAACATTCCACTAAATCGTCTGGCCTATGTAGGAATCTCAGGTCTTGCCCTGGAATGGTTCCGCTCCTTCTTGAAAGACAAATCTTTTTGGGTGTCAGCTCCCCCTTTTCTTTCCCAGCCCTACCCCATCGGACAGGGTGTCCCTCAGGGCTCTGCTCTTAGCCCATCCCTTTTTAACCTATATGTGCAACCACTCACCGCAGTGGTTAAAGTATGGGATCTCTCGCTAGTATCATACGCAGATGACACGCAGCTAGCCATCACTCTCACTGAAGGCCCTTCCACCACGGCCTCAAGATTTAGAGATGGTCTGGCTGCCGTAGCCCAGTGGATGATGGACAACTGCCTGCAGCTAAATGCAGGAAAGACGGAGGTGCTGCTCCTCAGTAAGAACACCAATTACTGGAACAAGCACTGGTGGCCTTCATCGCTGGGCACCATCCCACCTCCTAAATCCTAAATCCCTGGTTAAAAACCTTGGCGTCTGGATGGACTCCGCACTTAGCTTCCAGACCCACACAAAAAAAGTGGCAGCTACCTGTGTGGGCCTGCTGAGGAGCCTCAATCCTATACTCGGATTCTTCGACCCCAAGATTCGCCAGCTGATTGTCCAAGCCACAATTCTCTCCCGCTTGGACTACGCCAATGTCCTACTACTGGGCGCCAACAAAGCGGAGATTGCACGATTGCAACGCGTGCAGAACACTGCGGCAAGAGCCTTAGTTGGTCTCCCCCGCAGATGTTCAGCCAGAGCCACTATTCGAAAACTGCACTGGCTACCCATCGAATCGCGTATCCAGTTCAAAACACTCATTATGATTTTTAAAATATTTAAAACTGGACGCCCAGAACTACTCCGCCCACTCCTAACACCTTATGTGACTGGTCCCTGTCCAGAAGATGATTCTCTTCCAAATAACATGACAGGGACTTACTGACCAACTTTTCCAAGATCTTAATGGGAAAAGGCAACAGAGATATGGGGCGGAAGCTAGCTGGCAGCGTTGGATCTAGGGACGGCTTCTTCAACAGAGGAGTCACTATCGCTTGTTTCCAACCATCTGGTACCACTCCTACGTTCAGGGATTGGCAGAAGATTAGCCGCAAGCCCGGGAATAGGTCGGGCCATGCTCCTTCCAGATTTTGTGAGGAAGAGGATCAAGGGGTGAACCAGATGATACCTCCTGGGCTAGGCTATTAAAAAGATCCTCAGTGAGGGGTTGGAAGTGTTCCAATGAAGTGACAGTTCTGTCTTCCTAATTGGTTGACAATGTTCCATTAGAGCCATGATCAAAACCCCCCACTTTATCGATGAAAAAAGTGGCAATCTCATTACATAGACTTTGTGATGCCTGAATTCTGTTGGCCGTGCACCCAGGATTGCGGAGGTCTTTCACGATTTTAAAAAGAACCTTAGTACCATTGGGCGCCTGTAAGATGGAACTGGCATAAAATTGTGCCTTAGCCCCCCTGATAGCCTGATTGTATTGGGCTTGAACTACTTTTAAGGCCTTTTTATCTATTTCAGCGTATGACCTACGCCACCTTCTTTCTGCCTTCCGGAGGGCAGAGCGGAGCTTTCTCAGCTCCTCACTGAACCACGGGGCTGAGGGTGTTTCCTTGATTTTAAGTCTTTTCCTAGGGATACAACCATCAAGAGTATTGTTAATAGAGTTACTATAGCTGTTGTAGTTCTCCTTTACTGACACATCTGGATCAAAGCGGATCGGCTTGGGAAAGAGAGGGGCTGGGCCCTCTTTTGAAAGTTTCGCCCAATCTCTTCCCCACCGAAAGGTGGTTTGTTTTTTCCCAATCGGTATAGCTCTGGGTATAGTGATCCTAAAATGTATCGGAAAGTGGTCTGTCCAGCTTAACAGGGATACATTGAGCACCTTGAGCTCAGATTGCTTGGCAAAGACCAAATCAAGCATGTGTCCTCCCTGGTAGGTTGGCTCGTGGATGTGCTGAAATAGACTACAGTTTTCACAGGTTTGACTTAGAGCTTGAAGATGATTCCCCAGGCTCCCCGTCTCCCAGAGATTAAAATCACCAAGTAGTAGCAGTCTAGAATGTGTCATTGCTAAAGCAGCAATGGTGTCGAGTAGGGCCTGAATATGATGGTCTGAGCCCGGGGGTCTATAGCAGACCAGGCCGGTCAACACTCTCGCTTTAGATTCCTGTAGGGTAAAGCCCAAAAGTTCATACCCAGCTATCTTATTTACCTGAAATGGGGCGCAATCCAATTTATTTTTGTATATTATCCCCACCCTCCTCCTCTCCCTGTTAAACGGGGTTTATGAAGGATTTTGTAGCCTGTTGGACAAGCAAACCAAATCTCCACTGAGGAGTCTGGGATTATCCAGGTTTCTGTAATAAATAAGAAATCTAGGTCCAAGTCTTCCAGCAGGTTAAAGATCTCCTGATGGTGCTTTATCAGGGACCTGCAGTTGATCAAGCCACATGTCAAGGCACACTGAAATCCCCCCGTCCTCCTTTACCGATATTGAGTAGACTGTCCCTAGAGTACCGAAGCGATAGCCGCCTTGGAATCTCCAGCGCGCAGTACTGCTGACACAGAGCGTTCTCTTCGGAGGCGAACAACACTAACCAAGGTTCTCCCCATTGCTGAAAGAGACCTTGAGCCACCTCCTACTGGAGAAGCCATTCGTGATCCGCTAGGCATTGATGGCTGAGTTTGTCCACCCTGGCGCACAGAGAACCTGCCAGGTGTTGAACCACTAGGGTTACGCCCTGCTGTTCCAGCCATGTCCAGAGACGCAGGGCCTCTCAACAAAGGGTCCACAACCCCACCCCGCCCTTCTTGTTGGAGTACCACATGGCAGTGGTGTTGTCCGTGAACACCTGCACTAACTTCCTCTTGACAGAGGGAAGAAATGACTTCAATGCCAACCGAATTGCTCGAAGCTCAAACACATTTATGTGGAGCCCCGACACCGCCGGAGACCCGTGTCCCCTGATCTCCACCTCAACCAGATGGCCGCCCCATCCCAGAATTGACGCATCTGTCACAACTGTGAGAACTGGTTGGGGAAGGGAGAGGAGTCTGCTGCAGCTCGTGGTTCATCAACCATCACTGCAGATCGTCCACAGTCCTTCCTGGGATCTGAACCACATCAGTGAGATTTCCTTGATGCTGTGCCCACTCGAACTTCAACTCCCACTGCAGAGTCCGCATATGCCACCTGGCATGTTTTACTAACAGGATGCAGGATGCCATGAGGCCCAACAGCCTCAGAGACAGTCTCACCGAAATCCAGAATAGAGGCTGAAATATCGGTATCATAGTCTGAATATCCTGGACTTGCTGCTCGGGAGGATAGACCTAAAACTGCACGGTGTCCAGAACAGCTCAGATGAATGGGAGCATCTGATAAGGAGTCAGGTGTGACTTCGACAGGTTTATAGAGAACCCCAGCAAATGCAGGAGGTTCACCATAGTCTGAAGGTGGAAGAGGACTGCCTGGGGCGAGGGCGCCTTCAACAGCCAGTCCTTGAGTTAGGGGAAGACTGACACCCCTAACCTGCACAGATGAGCTGCGTCCACTGCCATCACCTTGGTGAACACCCGAGGGGAGCTGGTTAGGCCGAAGGGGAGCACGGTAAACTGAAAGTGCTCGTGGCCTACCTTGAACCGCAGGTAACGCCTGTGGCCCAGCAGAATGGGGATGTGAAAATATGCATCCTGCAGGTCCAATGCTACTATCCAGTCTCCTTGGTATTGGGCAGGCAAGCCCTGAGCCAGAGTGAGCATCTTAAATTTCTTCTTCTTGAGGAAAAGATTGACGGTCCGAAGATCTAAATTGGGCCGTATCCCCTTAAATGGGCCGTATCCCCTTCTTCTTCAGAATCAGAAAGTAGCGGGAATAACAACCACTGCTTATTTCTGAAACCGGGACTCTTTCTATAGCTGCCTTGGCCAAGAGAACTGTAACCTTTTACTGGAGCAATTTTCAATGATTCCCCTGTCAGCCTTACCCGATTTGGCAAAATGGGAGGAGGAAAGGAAAGGAAGAGAATAGCCCTCCTGAATGATCTGCTAGACCAACTTCTCCGATGTTATGGACCTCCAGTGGGGGAGATGATGATGGATTCTCCTGCCAACTGCAGTTGTGTGGTCTTGCAAAGTCAGACTAGGAGTGCTTGGAAGCTGCGGCTGCCAATGATAGGGTGGCCGACTACTTCTGGCTTCCATTGTTAGGCCGGAATGAACCGCGTCCATGTTCCTGCACAGCTTGGGATGCCTGCGCAGGACGGTGGCTAGGATAGGGCTGACACGGATGAAAACCCCTTCCATTGCAGCGAAAGGTAGACTGGCCACGAGGAGTAGTAGAGCGGCCCAAGGATCTGGCCGAAGCTCGAGAGTTCTTGAACATCACTGGGGCCAAATCTGTCTTTTTGCCCAAAAAGGCGTATCCCATCAAAGGGCATGTCCATCAGATTTACCTGGACATCCCCTGAAAAGCCAGTTGTCCTAAGCCAAGCGTGGTGCGTTAAGGCCATTGACATGGAAACTGATATGCCCAGCGAATCAGTCATTTCAAGGCCACACCTGGTGGTGAATTTTGCTGCATCTTTCCCGTCCTTAATTATTATTATTAAATATTTGTAAAGCACCTGGCTACCCTTAGGCATCCCTGCGCTGTCAGTGACAAGAAGAGTGGGAAGGCAGGCTGATTATGGCAGATTTTGGATGAGCTTAACAGCTTGAGAGAGCACTGCCCAGATCTCCTCCATGACTTGTGACAGCACTTGCGCAACCGTCTCCCAAAAAGAGTGGGAGAAATGGCCCAATAAGCACATGGTATTCACCGACCACAATGCCAGGCTGGAAGAGGAAAACACTTTCTTCCCAAATTAATCCAGCCTCTTGGATACCCTATCCAGAGGGGAGAAAAGAATGCGCCCTGGGACGTAGAAACCTGCACCGTCAAACCTTCTAGGGGGGGATGTTGGCTGAGGAACTTAAGGTCGGCCGGAGCTGGGCGATGGTGGCGGGCGATTGTCCTACTCATAGGAGCCGCTCTGCTAGGCTTGGACCACGTGCCTAGAAGGACATCAGTAAGTGCTTCATTAAAGGGCAAAAGGGGTTCTGAGGTAAAAGCCCCAGGCTGAAGCACTTCGGTCAGGAGATTAGTCCTGACCTCAACTGAGGGCAGCTCCAGTCCAAGTACCTGAGCTGCCCTCTTAACCACCATAGGATAAGATGCCCCCTCCTCAGTAGCCACAGTTGGCAGAAAGAGCATGCCAGTATCTGGAGAATTGTCCAATCCTCTGGCCTCCCCAAGTTCCCAAAACCAGTCCAACTGCTCTGCAGAGTCATCCTGGTGAACTAGAGGGTCCATAGACCTCTTCCATTCCTCTCATAAGCCTAACACATCCACAAAGTGCTCAGATGACAACATAGAAATCTAGGTTCAATCAACGTCGGATTCGGTGTCGAGTGACGTTGTTCCGGCTCCGTGTCGTCAAGGATGAGGATGGGGCTGGCACTACCGATGGGCATCGGCAGCACCGCAGGCACTGACTTCGGGTCCGACACCAGAGGAGGTTGCTGTGGCATGATCAGCATCGACCCTGATCCGGTATTGGATCTCTAAGGCCCCACCAGCGCCATGGCCGGAGCAGACGATGTAGAATCCGACAGGGCCCCTTCTGACCCCGCAGGGCCTGAAGGCTCACCAGAGGGGTCGCCCTGCTCAAATACGCGGTGCATGGCCTCGTAAAACTCTTTAATCTGAGTGGGGGGGTCACTCTGGCTCACGGAAAAGGGGGGAGGCACAAAGTCGACCTTGGCTCCGCAGAACCGTGCCTAGAGCGTAGGCATTCCTTACCCCCTTCATCGATAGACATTTGAGGTGAAGACGAAGTCCGCTTGGACTTCTTCTTCTTCTTGTGCCTCTTCCCCGAGTGTCCCGACGACCTCGAGGACTTTGGGCTCTGGGAGTGGTCCCTTGACCTCCTCTACCTCGATCAGGACTGGGACCTCTTTGGAGTCTAGCTTGATGGTGTCGGTTGTCGAGCTGCGTGGAGCTTCAAAGCCCACTTCTTCAAAGTCTTAGGAGCCATGGCCCAACAGTCTGAGCACGACTTCGGATCATGGTCGCACTCGAGACACCATAGGCCATATAGCCCCGCTGATCAGTCTGATATCGTCCTACAACTTAGATACCCTTTCATATGCGGACGATACACAGTTAATTCTGGTACTGGACAAGAATGCCACCCAGGAGGAAGAACACCTCCACCTATGTCTTACTGCCACTTTCCAGTGGATGAAAACGAACCATCTTAAGTGTAATTCCGAAAAGACAGAAATACTACCATTAGGGCAAGAAAATACCTTTCCCCCAACATTTGGTGGCCAGCCGACACCACTCCACCACTCAATACAGTCACTGTGGTCAGAAACCTCGGAATCAAATTCGATGCCTCTCTCTCCTTCAAACAGCAATCACTGGTAGTTGCAGGAACCTGTTACCAGATTATGAAATGTCTTAAAAATTTTTTTGATTTACTTCCCATTTCAGCCAGAAAGACCGTAGCAGTGGCCCTAGTTACATCCAGATTAGACTACTGTAATAGCCTCTATGCATGCACAAACAAGGCAGTCTTACATAAGCTCCAAATGGTCCAAAACGCAGCAGCACGTCTAGTGCTAAAATGGAAAAGGAGATCTTCTGCCTCAGTGGCCCTAGAAACTCTCCAATGGCTGCCAATTCACAAACAAGTTTTTTCCAAGATCCTGTTAATTACCTTCAGGATAGCCCATTCCTCTGGCCCACACTATCTCCGATCTAGATTCACACGGTACACACCCTCCCGCAACCTTAGATCGGCAAATGCACATCTTACTGAAAATACCAGCATTATAATATGTCTCAAAAGAAGAAAAATCCTTCACAGTGATTGGCGCCAGGGCATGGAGCAAGCTCCCCAATCAGCTCTGACAGTTTCAGTCCGAAACACTTTTTTTAGGAAAGTCCTAAAGACTTGGATTTTCTCTACCCCAGACGCGCTATGTAGAAGCCTTATCTAATGGTCTTTCTGCTCGCACAGCCACCCAGTATGGTTTCCTTCTCTGGGATCCGCTCAGCGCCATGATGCTCCTCAGAGTGACAGTCGCGCTACACAAGTGTTCAATTACCTAGCTTTACGAGGTGGGAATCGGTGACCGACATCGGGCGGGGAAAGGCCCTGCATGGTTTAAACCCTGTCGTCCTCAGATATATCCCTCGCACACTATGAAAAAAAGCATGTCAACAAAACGTTGAGAAAAAAATCTGTCAAAAAGCGACTGAGGGGTAGCTCTTCCCGGATCAGCGCTTAACTGGCGTGGAAAGGACAGAACTGACATCTGCATGCCTGGGTGAAGCCTATATAGGTACTACAACATCATAACCGCCGTTAACGACGCCAATGACGTCACGTGCAGCAGAATGGAGCCACCCGACGGCACGCGCAAGGGGTATAACTCAGCAAAAGTTTCCGGATCCAGCCTGACACCTGGGAAATTCAACGGTAAAAAATTGGCAGCTACAAGTCTCTATCAGATGTATTATTCTGTAATGAGGTACTATCTCGACATTGTGTAATTGAAGGTATTCCTAACGTGAGTTATTAAAATTTTCCTAACACAAGAATAAAAACCAAATGACAAAAGGAGTAGATTTATAGGAGCCTAGTTATGTCAGAAAAGAAATGTTGACAATTGTTTTTCCTCCAAAATATAGACACAAAGTCTGGGGCATTAATCAGGACAACACATGACCACAGTTTCGTAAAGACTGTGTCCTCTGTCATAATAATTTAATAGACAAAAGCAAAAAAGAAGAGAGGAACACATACAACCTATGTGGTACTACCAGTTGTGGTTCAAACCTCAACATACTCACCTTTGAGGAAGCCAAAGACTCATAACATAGTGTGTTGTTGTATCATTATCCATTGACGGCACAGCATGCTCTAGAGAAAGCTATCATTAATCAAACTGGTGAAGTTACGCCCCATTGCTTAGCTTTATCCACCTCACTGCGGCATGTGAACAAGCAGTCACCACTCTAAACTCTGGACTTATCAAGGGCACACAATCTACATGCCCCTGGGTGAGGGGAAACTAATGATGATACACCTTTCAAGTGTAAAAACATAAGTAAATAGCAAGGTGCAGGTGTCATTTATAGGAAAGAATTATTAACACATCATATAACAACCCACCAACAATCAGTAAAAGACAACGTGACAGTAAAACAAATGAAAAAAGTGCAAACTACCCATTGTCATAGTGTTATTCTACCTTGCAGTGTCAATCATTTGCTTCTTCACCTAGAACTTCCCACTGACCTGGAATAGAGGGGAGATCCCAATGAGCTCTAATATAGGAAGAAGGTGCCAAACTGATGTGTCTGGGTCAATACTGTCTCAACCAGGTATGGCTTCCTGCAAACATACCATCATGTCAACATTTTGGGAAATGTAGTCTTTCAACCTTCAGCAGTCGCAAGCAAAGTATTTTTTACATCTATTACTTAAGCAACATATTATAAAAACAAACAGCCTTAGTTACCACTGACAATCTGACCTTTTCATAAATTATAATAAAAAATTACCTTTCACCCTTGGAAGTTGGGCAATATTAGTGCATAGGTGTCTTGTCATTGCCATGTTGCATCACTGCATGATAGAGACTTGGGCGATGTAATTTTTCACAGCTTCAAACCCTACGAGGGGAAACTATGTTCTTGTTCAGTAACAAAATGATTAGCACAAATGCTGACAATCAATTTGGCAACATTTCAACATTTTTGTATTATGTAGCCAATGTCAATTGCATGCATAGGCGATTCCATTGAATTTCATGGCTCAGGCCTTGTACGTATGTGTGTGGACAATTTAAAAATCTAATGTTGCTTTTTTTTTAAATAGCATATATGCAATCATATTTTCGTTGTGACAAGGATTGATCTTATCGATGATGGTGCAGTGTAAGCATTGCGGCTTATGTCTCCTTTGTGATCAATGGATAATCCATGTTGTGGTCAATGGTGTGCAGTAAACTTCTGTGTCTGGCGTCCTTAATTTTATTTTCCTAGGCGTCATAACTTCATATCAATTACTATGACTTTATTTCTCCAGTACTGATATCTTTCATATATTCACTTGTTTGAATCATTCACCGTTGTCACTCTGGGTATCCTCGGTAACTTTCAGCTGCTACATTCACGTCCAGACAGAGATTTGTGCACTTGTTCCCGCTCCTCCAGGTAGGTGCAGATTTCTTGCAAAGGCACACCAGCATAGAGGGCTGCAGTTGTTGCCATGCACCTGATGGAATGCACCCTCACTCTTCCCTGGAATGGATGCTTTGCCGTGTGGCAAAAAGTTATGCAGGCTGATAGCCAAACAAACTATATTACCTGTTTGGCCAGGGCTCAGCCTATCACTGGATCAGAAGAGCGAATGCCTTTCATCTTGTCCATGGAAAACTTGATGCACATCAAGCAAGTGAGATGACTTTTCTGCTGACAATTGGGATTTAGGAAGAAGGAGCGCAGACTGACAGTCTCATTGAGGTGGAAGTCAGTAGGGACTTTAGGATAGGTCCTTCGGATGACTTTGGGGCATATGCATCAACCAAACTAATACCGATTCCTTAATAGCGAAAAATAAGGAATCGCCATTAAGGAATCGGTAATTGGCATGCATCAACAGATTCGGTTAAATTTAGCGATTCCTTAAAAATCGCTAAATTTACCGATTCCTTAATAGCGGGGCACGCAAACGGCCCCACTAGCAAATAGCGAGTTCGGTAATACCGATTTGGCTAATAGCGAGTTCGGTAATACCGAATTAGCAATTACCGAATCGGTAATAGCGAAATCGCAAATTGCCGCGTCGCTCCGGGAACAGGCTGATGACATCACCAACCAGGAAATACTGCTGCCCCACCCACATAGCCTCGACAGAGGAGCAGACAGGAGCTGGAAAGAAGGACAGGCTGTGCAGAGTGAGGCCACACAGATTCTGCCAGTCACAGCACACATCCATCATGTCGCAGGAAGTGCCATCCAGCGCTGAATCTGCACGCAAGCACAAGAAGAAGTTTTCAGACAGGGAGCTGGAGTACCTCATCGAGGGAGTGTCCAGCAAACACGACCGCCTCTTTGGCAAGCTGTCCCTCAAGGTGCCTGAGACCGAGAAGCGGCGCATCTGGCAGCGCATCCGTGAGAGGGTCAATGCGGTTGGCGTCACTAGCCGCAGCATCGACGACCTGAAAAAACGGTGGTATGACCTCCGGAAGCGCGCAAAAGAGAGGATTGCTGAGAGGCTCCGGGAGGCAAGAAGGACTGGAGGCGGAACAAGCACTGCACCATCCAACACAGCCCTGGAGGACCTCGTGGAAGGGACGATAGAGCGGGAAGCCGTCGTGGGGGTGATCCAGATGGATACGTCCGGCGCAGCCACAAGTGCCCAAGGTAAGATGCATGCCTGTGCCACACCCAGCATAGCGTAAATCCATACCCATGCCCCCAGCCCAATCTCACTGTGTCTGCAGCTCTGGCACAGACAGTTCCACACGACACTACTGCATCTTGGGAGTTGTAGTCTAGTCAGGTACAGGCGTAAATCCTCACACAACACTTATTTTGTACATGGCTGTAGACTGTTCATTTGTTGGACCACAGAGGGACATTGATGGGTACAACACTATGTAGGTGTAATCATCCCACTAATCATGCACTGTTTCACACACAGATGCATCACCTGGGGACTCTGACGACAGCGACCAGCTGATCATATCTGAGACACCCGTGGAGTCAGACCAGGAGACTGTGCAGGATGCGCACGCACCGCCAACACCTGCCACCCCACCAGCACCACCTCCACCAGCGCCACAATCATCGGCACCAGCACCAGTGCCACAAGCCAAGGCACCTGCGCCACAAGCCAAGGCACCACCACCTGCGCAACAAGCAACGGCACCAGCAAGCCAGCCTGCAGCCAGTACAGCCACAATACCGCAGAGGCACAGGCACCAAGTTGCACCCTTGCAGGAGATGGCAACCCCCCCCGCAATTGGCACCCACGCAGCGCACATCCACACCACCTGCTGCACCACAAGGAGGCTCAAGACACGCATGGCGTCACAGGGCCCGTCGCAGTTCCGTCTCCTCAGCTGACCAGGATGTCCCAACAACCTCTGCAATTGAGGAGAGGATGCTGCGCACACAGAACCTGCAGGGAAGACATGTGGCTAGCATCAGCTGCAACATCGTGCGCCTAGCGAGGGAGATGCGCGCCATGACTGCAGCAGTCACCGACATGGGCTCCGCGGTCAGGGACATGGGCACGGCGGTCAGGGACCAGACCACTGCGGTTGCTGATGGCAATGCTCAGCTGAGGGAGGAGGTACGTGAGCTCACCCGTGCCATCAGGGAGGGCCATGAGTCCCAGAGGAGGAGTAACCGGCAGCTAATGTTGCGTTCTGCCGCCGCTACCAAGGCCATACAACGGCACAGCAACTGCACCGCTGTGTTGGCACGCCGCACAGTCTCCCTGCAGGTGGACCTTGGGCACTTCTGCGGTGATGTTGCCAAGTCACTGGGACACATCACCACTGCTGTGGAACAACTTCAGAGCAGCACATGCAGTGCTGCAGCATTGGGAGGGGATGACACCAGTGAGGCTGCCTCCAGTGTCAGCAGCGTGTCACTGGCAGAGGCCAGCACCAGGCGCCGAAGTTCGCGTGCCTCCACGGGGACAGGCCGTGGTGAGGGTTTGGATGCACCTGAGCGGAGGCTTGGTGTACGTGGCAAGCGCCACTAGAAATTTGGACATGCTGCAGGTCCATGGTGGAGCAACCATGGCCATCCAATTATTCTGTTTGCACAGGCCTGACTTTAAGGAACCTTTTATTTACATTTATGCAGTCGGAGCATGATTCACAATGCTAGTTCTGTTGCACAATCCTCAGTGCTACTGTGCATTAAACAGTTGCACCCAACACCAACTTGTAATGTCTCATTTTACCCAGGGTCAAAAATGATTTTGCGTTATGTCTGTCCGCCTCCTATGGCCCTCTGCTGTGTTTGGGATGTGTGCCGGTCGTCGTTGGGCGGGTGGTTGGTCAGCCTGGGGGTCGTCATCCCTGTCCACCTCCATGGGTATCCCCCTTCTGGTGGCAATGTTGTGCAGCATTGCACATACAGCAATTATTCGACAGCATGTGTCTGGTTGGTATAGCATTGCGCCGCCAGTCTTGTGGAGGATACGGAAGCGGCTCTTGAGAATCCCAAAAGTCCGCTCTATCACATTCCTCGTGCTGATGTGTGCAGCGTTGTAGCGATGTTCCTGCGGGGTTGCTGGATTTAGGTATGGGGTTAGTATGTATTCCCGCAGGGCGTAAGCGCTGTCACCTAGGAGATAGAAGCATAGACTTAGCATTGGTGATGTACATACATGTGTGGTGTTGGTGTGGGGAAGCGTAGTTCTACTTACCTAACAGGAGTCCCTCTCCAAATTCGCCATTGAGTAGTCGCCTGTGCATTCCACTGTTGCGGAAGATGTATGAGTCGTGTGTGCTCCCTGGGAATTGTGCCACTAGGTCCGTTATGATGTTGTTGGCATTGCACACAACCTGCACGTTGATCGAGTGGTATGACTTGCGGTTCCTGAAAAGGTACTCATTTGCTGACGGAGGGCATATGGGGATATGCGTGCAGTCGATGCATCCAATCACATGTGGAAATTGTGCCACCTGGTAGAATGCCTGTTTGGTGCGGTCCAACTGCTGTGGGGTTGTGGGGAAGCTGATGTGTCTGTGGAGCATTGTCAGCATGGCATCTAGGAATTTTTGGAAGAAGCGTGACAGTGCGCTTTGCGAAACACCTCCGGCAACCGCAATTACCCCCTGGAAACTCCCTGAGGCCAGTAGGTGCAGGCTGCATAGTACCTGAACGTGCGCAGGGATTGCATTTGTCCGGTGGGTCTGGTGCTGCAGTAATGGTTCCAGGTCTGCAATCAGGCGCATGATCATAGCGCAATTGAGGCGATATTTCTGGTACACCTCGTCCTCATTCTGGCCGAGCAGGGTTATGCGCAGTCTGAACACTCGCTCCTGGACCCTTCTCCTGCGCTGTCCTGCTGCATTGATCCGCATCCTCCTTGCAAGCACGTAGAGGGCAGCCATTTTGTGGGAGCCAACAGGGTCTCCTGGGCCAAATTTAAGGGTTTAGTGCTTGCCTCAATCATTTGCACATGTGGGGAATTTTTTTTAATTTTTTTTTTTTTTTTTTTGTGACTTTACCTCCAGGTTTTGATTCCCCTTATTTAGCTCTGGCAAAATAGCGATTTTTGGGATTTTCGTTATTAGCGAGTTTTGTTGCATTGGGGTGCGAATCGTTATTTGCTATTGGCAATTTCTGGGAGCTAATAGTGATTTCGGTAATTGCGAATTCGGTATTTAGCGATTCGGTAAATTAGCATTGTGGGTATTAGCGATTCGGTAACTTAGCATTTTGGGTATTAGCGATTCGGTATGTTCGAGGTTTTTATTTAGCGGTTCGTTATTTGCTCGGGTTTTGGGTTGATGCATTGGGATTGGGTATTTTTCACACAATACCGGGAGCTATTACCGAATCGGTATTTTACCGACTGGATTTTGGCTTGATGCATAAGGGTGCTAGTCCTTTCGTATGTCAGGGAAAGGATTCTTACACTGTAAGGGCCTCATTTATGAGACTCCTTGCGCCTCCAGAACGTCACTTTTTGTGACGTTCCGTGGCGCAGAAGCCTGCGTGCTATTGATCAGGCAGCACTAAGCCACTTTTTTTGGCTTAATGCCGCCTGATAAATATCAGTCCCTTAAACGCAGAGTTCTGTGTTAAAGAGGCGTGCAATGGGTGTTGCTGGGGGCGTCCCCAGCAACATCCATGGCCTTTTGACACTGCCCCAGATTTATGAGGAATCCCAAGTCTGAGGCAGCGCCTTGCCAGGGGAGGCGTAAGGGAGGCACAATAATAATAATAATAATAATAATATGAAATTTATAATGCGCTCAGCTTACCCGGGGGCATCCCGGCGCAACAGACCAGAAGGAGAGACTCAGCTAATCACTACTATGGAAACAAGTGGGTCTTAAGAAGTTTCCTGAATGGTAGGATCTTGGGCTCTGAGCGAATCTTGAGGGGCAGAGAGTTCCAAAGAGAGGCCACTTGCACAGAGAAACGCCTGCCCCCAGAACGAGCTCTTCTTACTCTCGCTAACTGCAAAAGGTGTTTTTGGTCCGAGCGCAGCAGACGTGGGGGTTTGTGAGGACGGGCCATGTTAGCAAGGATGGGGGGGCCTTTGCCATGTAAGATTTTGTGGGCTGTACATAGCGCTTTAAATTTCACCCGCTCCTTCACGGGGAGCCAGTGAAGCGCTTTGAGGGCCGGAGCAGCAGACTGCCTTCTGGGAACATCCATAAGGACTCTCGCAGCTGCGTTTTGCACCTGTTGGAGGGTTTTGAAGGTCGCTTCAGGAGCACCGAGAAACAGCGCATTCCCATAATCGAGCCTCGATAGAATCAGGCCACGTATCAACAGCTTCCTTGCTGGATCAGGAAGCAGAGGTAGCACCTTTCGGGCTGATCTCAGTAAACCAAAGCAAACCCCTGCGGTCTTCCTGGCATGAGTCCTGAAGGACAGGTCTTCTTCCAACCATACTCCCAAGGACTTGATCTCCTTCTTGGGGGATGGTGGGTCACCAAGAGACCGGGGCCAGCAGCTCGCAATAATGGAGGGGCTGGAATTGCCCAGGAGCATCAGCTCGGTTTTACCTCCATTAAGCTTTAGGGCGGAGATAGACATCCAACGATAAACATTGGCAAGGCAGTCGTGTAACACCTCAGGTTGTTCCGCCAGCTGAGTGAGGCCCACCACCAGCTGAGTATCATCAGCGTAACTGACGATCTTCACCCCTGAAGGGGCGACCACTCTTTCAAGTGGAGTCATATATATATTAAATAGGGTAGGGCTCAGCGATGAGCCCTGCGGGACTCCACATTGAAGAGGGATTAGGGCAGATTGCTCTGACCCTTCCCAGACTTGGTAGAAACGGTCAGAAAGAAAAGATCCCAACCATTTCAGGGCCGTCCCTGAGACACCTACCTCTGACAGACGTTGGAGGAGCACCTGATGACTCACGGTGTCAAAGGCAGCACTCAAGTCCAGGAGGATCACTGCCACTGACCCTCCTGTATCCAGAGTGCTCCTTGCCTCCTCCACTACTGCCAGCAAGGCAGTGTCTGTTCCATGGCCGGGGCGGAAACCAGTCTGGGAATCTCCTAGCAGGTGGTTAGACTCAAGATGGTGAGAGAGCTGACGGTTGACCAACTTCTCTGCAATTTTTGAAAATCCAGGCAGAAGTGAAATTGGCCTGAAGTTGGTCAAATTGGATGAATCCAGTCCTGGTTTTTTCAATAGGGCTTTCACCACAGCCTTTTTCCATCTCTGGGGCACTGTGCCCTGAGCGAGTGAAAGGTTCAAGAGATCAGTCAGAGGAGTTGACAAGGTGTTAGCCACGAGCTTAAGATGTTTTATGGGAACTGGGTCACTCGGGGAGCCACTCTTCATCTCCAACAGGACTTTTATCACCTCCTCTTCCGAGAAGGGGCCTAAAGATGCTAGCTCAATCGAGCGACTTGTGAGGCTAGTAACCGTTTCATGGCTTTGAGGAATAGTGGGTAAGGAGGATAAGATTTTCTCTATTTTTGAATGGAAGAAGCTGGCCAGTTCCTCACATTTTTCTTTGGGATTATCATGCAACACTGGAGGGACCGGGGCTTTCAGAAGTTCCTTGAAGATTTTAAACGATTCTCCAGAAGAATTGCTTGCTCTCTCAATCCTGTCGCTAAAGAAAATCTTTTTAGCGTCCTTCAGTGCGCTTTTATATTTCCTCAACTCCCTTTTGTAATTGGCCCGGCTTTCTTCCGTCTGCTCTCTCCTCCAAGCACGTTCAAGCCTTTTACAAGAGGTTCTGATGCACCTAAGTTCGGGGGTATACCAGGGGGCAGAGCCAGTTCTTCTCTCCCTGACAAGCCTCCTTTTATTCGGGATCAGTAAGTCCAGAGAGTTAGTCAGCCATTCGCCCAAGAGCTGATCAGCGGTGTTGGGGTCATCTACGGGGTGAGGACAGGTTCTAGCTAGTTCTTCCGCCCAACTGTCCACCGGGAGCTTCGACCAGAGTCGTTCCACAATATGTTGTCTTGGTGCGGGGTCTCTCCGGTTCCCCAGCAACCAGCTAAACGGAATGAGATGGTGATCGGTCCAGGGGAGAGCCAACATCTGGAGAGCCTGTAGATTCGCAGAATTAGCAAAAACCGCATCAAGCTGATTACCTCTAATATGAGTAGCTCCCATATTAACGAGATGTAGGTCCAGTGCCCCGAGCGAACTTAGAAAATCCCTTGCTACTACGTCATTGGGGTCGTCAAAATGAAAGTTGAAGTCCCCAAGAATGACAAAGTTGGACGAGGCAGCAGCCAATGGGATGACAGCCTCCATGAAAGAATCCACAAAGTTCCCTAGCGTAGCGGGAGGCCGATACACAAGGAGGCCAGCAATAGAGACAGTAGAGGAGACGCGAAGGGTAAACTGACAACTTTCGGCGTTGTTGATGCCGCAGTCTACTGCTTTGCATAAGAATGTGTCTCTGTAGACAATGGCCACTCCACCCCCTCTCCCATCCGGCCTATCAAGATGGAACATGAGGTATCCCGGGGGGAGAGCGTTGACAATGTCGGGGTCGGAACCTGTAGTCAGCCACGTTTCCGTCAGGAATAAGACATCCAGACTATGGTCCAAAAGGATGGAGTGAACCTCCGTGGCATGACAAGGCAGTGATCTGCAATTAAGCAGAGCCATAGTCAGTGAGTCAGGGTCCTTGCAAGTGTTATGCGGGCGACAGGCAAGACAATGTTTAAATGCGGAACCCTCAATCCAATAATAGCAACAGCTGGGGTGTCTGGCCGTGCGTAGAGCAAGCAGTGTGTCCCGCGAATACCTGTGAAAGGGGGTCCGAGGGCTAGAAGAGTTAAGCAGAGTGGTATGCCCTAAGCCCGTCTGGGCCCGGACGGGCACAGACGGGCTAGTCTTTGGCGTGTCTTCGGCGTGCTGAAGGTGTGCCCGCTGCGCTCGACCGCTGCGCTGTCGAGTTGTGTGCATGGTAATGAGGTGGAGGAGTGGGCGAGGCTAAAGCGATGGGCGTGGCCCCAAGTCACGTGGGAGCTTAACGCTGAAAAGGGATATTGATCTTCCCTTTCAGGCGCTCGCTCTCTAAACAATGTGCAGTTTTAAAAAAAAAAACACAGAAAACGAGTGTGCAGTCACAAGGAATAAAAGCAGTTTAGACAGAAGAAAACCCCGGCTTCCGCCTCAGGGTCCTATCAGGTCAGCACCGGCTGCTTGCTCAGCCCGGCATTTTGTACTTCCTGGGTGGGCGAGGCTAAAAGCGATGGGCGTGGCCCCAAGTCACGTGGGAGCTTAACGCTGAAAAGGGATATTGATCTTCCCTTTCAGGCGCTCGCTCTCTAAACAATGTGCAGTTTTAAAAAAAAACACAGAAAACGAGTGTGCAGTCACAAGGAATAAAAGCAGTTTAGACAGAAGAAAACCCCGGCTTCCGCCTCAGGGTCCTATCAGGTCAATGAGGAGAGCTATCTTTATTTCTCCTTGTTTTTTCTTGCAGCACACATAAAAAGAGGAAAAAGCTTCTTGTGATTATTTTTGTACAGAAAGTTTTCCCTTCCTGTACAAAAATAATCAACCCCGCAACGCAGCCACCCTTGCACCATGGTGCAAGGGTGCCTGCCTTGGCGCACGGCAGGCCATTGTGCACCGGTGCAGGGGAAAAGGTCCGGAACGCACCGTATCTTCACGCATTTCTGCCCTTTTCTTATGCCGTAGGGAAGCGCAGCAGGAAGGCGTGCTGCGCTTCCCTACGGCAAAACCTCATGAATGAGGCCCTAAATGCTTACTATACATGCCAATGTAAGTGCAAACAGAAGTGCTGTTTCCAGGAAAATAAATTTAGATACACTCTGTCGATCAACTTGAATGGAGGCAGCATGAGCTGGCTCAGGACAGTATTAACCCCCCAGGGTACTGGTTAGACCAGTACAAGAAGAAATGCTCTGGCAAGTCCCTTCATAAATTGCTTTTTAATTCTGTGTGAGTAAAAAAGAGCGGTGGAATGTCTTCCATTCTTCGAAAACATGGGATTTTTGCCAGAAGAACTCGAATTGATAAACTAGTATTTTAAACCAATTTTGTCTAGCTCAGCAAATATAGAAGTATTTGACAGGGTGTTATGATTACTGGATGGAATCCTTTGGCTTTGCATCAGACCCAGAAATACTTCCACTTGGTTTTTATATGTCTTCACTGTTGCTGGTGCCCTGGCTTGTGTCTGTATGTGTCTGCGGTCAGATCCAAATGACTGAACTCTAGGTAGTTAGGTACACTGCTGTCAGGTTCAACGACCGGAGGTTGTGGTGGAGTATCTCTCCATCGTGCCTGAAGAGGAGACTGGAGTACATTTTTAATGCAATTGATGGGAGTATAGATAGATTGAGGAGCCCGGTGAACCAGTACTGGCATGGCCAGGCCGGGTTAATAAGAATCGGAGTACAACAATCTACCTTCGCTTTTCTTTAAACCCTGGGGATCAGGGACAAATGGTGGGAAAGCATATGTAAAGATGTTAGATCATTGGATTGAAAAGGCATTGCCCCTGGACCCTCGATGCCAAAACCTGTTGGCATAGAACCAGAATGTCCTGTTGCTCTTGGTGTTAAACAAGTCCCGTGTGGGGGTATCCCCATTAATAGAAGACTTAGTCCACTTGGACTTGGTGGACCTCCCACTCATTGCAATCCCATAGTGTTTGACTTAGTGCACCGAACTGATCGTTTTGGCATCAAGGGAGATGCTCCACAACAGTGTTGACTTAGTGGGAAATGGCCCAGTCCCATAGCATTTTTATTCACTTCTGACAGAGGCCGGAACCTCGTTCCTTCCTGCTGGGTGATGTAAAACATGGATATCTTATTGTCAGTCCTGATGAGGGCTACTTGACCTGCAAGTCTTGGGAGGAAGGACTGTAGACCCAGTCTTATGACATGGAGCTCCTGGATATTGATATGGAGCTTATCTTCTGTGTCCGACCAGAGACCTTTGGCCAGCAGTTCTTGCATGTGAGCTCCTAAAACCCTTTATGGATGTGTCAGTTGTAGGCACCACTTGGTCTGATGAAAAGTGGAATGGGTACCTTGTTTCGAGATTCGTAGTAAACTGCCACCATAAGGGTGCCTATTTAAGGCATCTTGTGGCATGGACTGTGTCGCCCATTTTCATCAATTTGCCTCCATTAAGCTGTCCAATTCTTAATGGATGAGTCTCATCTGAGGCAGGCAAAATGATATAAGACCTATGCAAAATCCCATTTAGCCCAGCAGAGATCTGTACTGTCTGACCGTGAATAAATGCTTGACAGAGAATTTCTTTGCCAAGGATTTAAGCTTTATCAGTCTGTCAGCTGAAGGAAAAACCTTTCCCAACTGCGTGCCTAGCATCGCTCCAAAGTGAAGCTTTGTCTGTGGTTCCATGGAAGGGTTGTTGGTGTCCAGTGTCAATTACAGTCGGCAAAACAGAGAGATGCAGAAGATCACAAAAGCCTCTTCCTTTGAGGACGCCTTGATGAGCAGTCATCCATGAATGGGTACACCCGATGACCCTGCCACCTGAGGAAGGCAGCAACCAGTGCTAGGCATTTGATAAATATTTGTGTGCTGATTTGAGGATGAATGGAAGTTCCTTGTATCAGTAGTGCTGCCTCACCACTGAAAAGCGGAGGCATTGCCTGTGCTTCCAGTGTATCGGAATATGGAAATATCCACCCCGAAGATCCATGGATATCAGCTAATCATTTTCCTGGAGCATTAGAAGGACTTTTTGGATCATTACAATGTGAAAGGTTAGTTTTTTCAGGAACTTGTTCAGGTCACTGTGGTTCAGAATAGGTATCAATTGTCCTGCATTGTATATTAGAAAGAATCTGGAAAAAATAATCTGATTCCTCTGGGATTTCTGGACGGTCTCCACTGCTCTTAAGGAGGAGGATTCCCCCGGTTGAAGGTCCCTCAAGTGAAGACGATTTTGAAATCATTTTTGGTTAAAATCATATTTGCTTAACAACATGAACGTTTTGCATTTTGAATGGCAATGCTGCAATGCACAGAACTACGTGTTCTTCGCATGGGCCAGGCTAGGCATTAATAAGTCATCAAGTCCATTTTTTTCTTTTAAGCAGCCATGTTTTTATTTAGGGAACTCTAAAATAAGCTTTTTGCTACATTTAAGGCTTTTTCTTCTTACTCACTGTAGGCCTATTCATTTAAAAGGCTGCTATTGTTTATGTAACCAGATTGGACTATTGTTTTCGATGACATCAGTTCAGAGTGGAGTTCATTAGTATTTATTTAGGGGGATAGTGCTAGAATAGTGGCATTACATGACAGTGTATTAATTCCGCATTTTGATTTGTCAACATATGATATATTTGCTCACTTTATGCTGATTGTGCGATTTCTTTTGGTTTCCATTATGAATTGGTGTATAAAAACCCAGTGATTTGAAGGCTCTGTGTGTCCTTTCTGTGAGCCTCTAGCGTTGCTGGTCAATTTCCTATTGATTTGCTGCATCTTCTAGACTTAGACTATTTTCCAGATTTTGCTAAGGATGCTAATTCAATATGCATGATTTATTATATATTTTGAGACAAAAGATAACTTTGTCTTCTGTATTGCACAGTAATATTTTTAACAAACCTTCATTATGTCTAACTTACTGATCTCAAGCCTTTTTGCACATCAGAGATTGTTAATGTATTACTTTGTTAAATGCTGTTTTGAATCAGTTCTTTAGGGATACCTTTCCTCATCTATTCTAGAGGACAACACTGTCCATGGATCCTGCATAGGCACGTTATCACTATCTTAGCAGATTAGCTGAGATGGTGTCAAACATTTTGTTACTTCCTGGGTGGGCAGACTGGTGGTTTCTGTAAAAACTGCAAATTATGACGTGTGTACAATTTGTCGCATTCGTAGGTCTGATGTAGTGGTTGCCCAGGAGGGGGCAAAAAGGGAAATTCATCCCCCTATCTGTTGAGATCGGGTTGTTGGTGGGGGACAGTTGTGGAGTCAAGCTTGTATTTTGGTTGTCCTAGAAGCATGTTTGAGAGGTGCTCCTCTTTCACCCTGAAGACCTGCCGTATCCTTGACTTTGGTTGCTGTTGGATGCATCTGGCTATCTGGGGGATAATTCCGCCGGCCTTGACCACCATACTGATTGAAGCATCCCTTGTATCTTTGTAAGCCATGAAAAGTTGTTAAGCCTTGAAGAAGATACTGGAAGGGCTTGGAGATCTGCAGTATCTGTATTAGTTTTTATATCCTGCAAGGCGTCATCATGCTTTCCAAAAAGAGAATGCCATCAAATGACTTATCCAGTTTGCTTTAGCTTCCGGACCTAAATCTGTAGATCCCAGTCATCCCAGTCTTCGAAACACAGCTGCTGTGGCCAGCTGGTGAAAGCCTGAGTTTGCAACATCTACTACAGCGTCAATAATTGCTGCTGATGTTATTACTCCCTTTTTGATGATTCAGCAGTTTCCCTCTTACCCTCTGGTCAGAGGTCGATTAGTGGCAAGATGTCATGCTACATGTGGCGAATGGCACAACAGAAAATTGTAAAGGCATCTGCAACCTTGATTGATGTTGCCACTCTAGAACCAACTCTGTGGCCCAAATGTGCCTGCCATCCCTATTGTGGAGTTCCAACGATGGGATGATCGGGTTCTTTGATCTGCGCTGGCCCGCAGGCATGATAACAGTCTTGTTCCGGATGACCTGTAAGGCAGGCAGATGTGGAGTCTGGGGCCATGTACTTCTTTTCTGAACAGGGAACCACAGCTGAAACGGTGGCTGATGTTTTTCTCAATTTTAAGCAGTCTGGCCAAACAAGAGTCCAAAAGCACTAATTGCTTCGCATGGCTACTTGTTGAAGTTGTGTGCTGGAGATTGGGCTGGCTAAGCTCCAGGGCAGACCAGAAAAGTATCAGGACATGGTTAGAGCAGAGTTCTTTTCAGGGAGTTCCTCTTACATGGTGTTTAATTACATGGTGTTGCTTACATGAGTACCATTGAGTTGGGGAACAACAAACATCTGTTATTCAGCGCCAAGATACCCGTAGTGGTGAACGTGCACTTTACGAATACACATGGTATGTTATGTTTAATAGAAATATGGGCTAAAGGGGCCCCTAAGGGGAGTAGGAGAGTAGAACACTTCTCTACATTGGCCATAGGTCAGATTGTTTCAAATGATTGAGATGTGCTACTAAACAAACACTGTTGTTGAGGCCTATAGCCGTTTTAACAAGATTACGGTTATTTAAAGTTACAGGAGGTTCCCAGCCTGACAACGGGGAATGATTCAATCATGCGACTATATGGCAAATTCAGTGCTGGAAAAGATTGGTGATATTACAAGCTGCATGCCTGCATTATTCCCAACTTTATTCAAGTTCTAAGTCACTCAGCTTTGTCTGAATACAGACATTGGACTAAACTACAAGGAACATGTCCAATTACCAGATAACTCCCATAAAGACATCTGTGTATTGGTTTTGGGTAAAAGCATTGGCCTGGTGTGAATTGCACAATCCTGAATTTTGCACCCACTCTTATAAGCAAGATGTTAAAATATCTGTCCCTACCTGTAAACCATTCCAATGCTTAGCATGTTGTAACACAGGAGTCTATTGTTTGTTGCTTAGAATCCGTTTATAGTAAAACATTTCTGGTTATTTTCTGCATTTGTTTGGTACAGATCAGATTCAGTGGGCATGGTCTCTGCTTTTGCTTAAACAGGTGACATCTGTGTGTTCTCTGAAGATAAAGAGCATAACAGCTCCTGCTAATGTGGAGAAACTGTCCAAATAACATGTTATCACTGTGATTTCGGGTGGCAGCTATCAAAGTTGAATAAGGAATTTCCATCATTGGCTGTTGTGTACACTTTAGTATGCAAGCTGCCACTTGTAGCTTCCATCAAGATGTCTAGAAATAAAAGTTTATGTATGTGTATAATCACTGTGAAACTCAAGTGTTTTGTATGCCTATTGGGCCATTTCATGAATTTCCTCAACTTCTGCTTCATTCTGTGCACAAATTATTAACATGCATTTAATGCATCATTGGTTGCTTTCCGCAGTATGGATTAATCCTTGAAAAAATGTTTGTTTCAAATGAATGTAAACATAAATATGCCAGGCTGTGTGCCATAGAACCAATCTGGAGCAAAAGGGTTTCCTCAGATCGATGATAAAAAAAAGTCAAAGCTAACTCTGCATATGCCATCATAAACTGGAAAGGTATAGGATATTACCAGTCTGTTAACTGTAATAGTCTCCTTACTGTGTGTAGAGTATCTTGTTGTGGAATAATAGTGTATAAAGCCTCAATATCAAGACTGAAATAGACCTGGCGGAAGGATCAAAATGTATAGCTTAGTTTAAATTCAAAGTTTTGCTTGTGTATTCCAAATAAGGAAAGCATCAATTCTGCTAATTTAGGGAGAACTCGACAGACACACACTTGAGAAGTTAAAGGGAGCCAACGCTTAACAGCTTTCGGCCGGTGAGGATTTCTTTTTTATGCATCGTTTCTTTCTCTGCCTAAAAAAGTGGCTTGAAATCCGTCTTGCAAAGATCCAGAAGGAGAATTTCCAGGCCCAAACTGTACTTATTTATATGGGGTTAGGATAGCTGCTTTGGCCCTCATCCCCACGTGCTCAGTTTCTCGGAACTGAAGGTCCAGCTCATTGTAGTGGGTTTTCATCTTTTGATTTCTACTTTTCTTGGATAAATATTTAGGGTTGGATAATAATCCTCTTTGGTGTAAGGGAAAATTCTGAAGGTCTTTTGATGCCTTACAGGTTGTCAAGAATTAGCTGAAACGTAACATCTTATTAATTTTATTCAGACTTACTATAGCGATTTGTATTATAGTTTTTAGTTTTCCAGGACTTTAACATAAAAAAATTCATTTTGCTGTATTTAGGCTCAAGATCAACCAGTCTCTTTTGCACTTCCCTGCAACATAGGACCAGCCTTTCTGGAAGGCAACACCAAAGTTCCCTCTGCTTCCCTGAAAGGCACTTCAATCTACAACAAGTTAAATAGCATTAATGAGCATTGCTCAAGTGCAATAATGCACAAAATTTTTATATTCATCATGACGTTTATGCAATCAAAATACGAAGCAAATGTTGGCATAAATAAACTATTAGCTAGTAGCCTTAATTTAAAAGACTCTACACAATAGTAATCTCAAGTTTCAAACCTACAAATTTCTTTTAACTTTGGTGTATTGATCCTGTGTTTCTCCACTCAAGGGTTACAAGAAAATCCTAGTCACATGGAAGGGGACAATTGTGGCTATAACAGAGGAAGCATCACTCATTAACTTTGAATATAGAGTCCTTAAATACAACCGGGCAAGTGGTTCTTGCCCTTAAAAGAGAAAAAAGCCCATGGGAAACAGCATCCCCTAACCGTGGAAAACCACAGGCGAAGGGGTACTCGCACCAAGATTATCATCACGTCTTAACTTTCATTATTAGTACAACTAAGGAATTCCCGGACTGTCTAAGGCTGTGTAAAATTAAACATCTTCCCATCTTGCTTGGTCCTGGGGCTTGTAGGAAACCAGAGATACCTCAAATCCTCTGGCTATCCGACAATTCATTATCTTCTGTAACTCCTGTTGGTTTTGAATCGTGGTCTGACTAATACACAGAAAGCATGATGCGTTGGTCCCTTCAAAGAAAGATTAACCCTTTTTCTGTGATCCTTAACATCAGGACCCACATCAGGATGCCATAAATCGACCAACAGTTCCAGAGCCTTGTGCTGCTCATGCACAACCTCTTGTTGGAAACCTAATGACCCTAATAATTTCAAACGGCACACAAGCTTTATCACAAACTACTTGCCTGAAAACCCAATTTTAGGTCGGTTGCCTCAAAACTGTGATGTCAGCCAGAATTTTAAGACAAGGAGCTGTGAAATAATTTTTTAAGTGCCCAATCTTACTCTTGAAGTGGATGAGAGTGGCAATTGCCGATTGTTTATAATGGTGCCTCTGGTCAGCTGTCAAGCTCGGTTTCTTTTTGAGGATTCCAAAATAGAGACTTGGTGGTACATGCCACTAGCTCCCTTCTCTTTCCACTCAACAATTCTTTTAGTGCCGTCTAACATTTTCTCCAGTGCTTAAACATTATTTTCCACCTTCTGGTTTGAATGTTGCAGACTGTTTAGCACGGACATCACAGCTAGTTGGCACTGTGATAAATCAGCTGTAGTGCCCTCCTCTGTAACCTCCACACAGCACTCACTGATGGATCAGGCTTTAGATGCAACAAAAGTATGTTTTGTCTTTCTGGGGTTTGTTTTCTCCCTTTAAGGGACTTGGTTTGGTTTCAGCCTTGCAAGGCACACCAGACACTCAGAAATGAAGGTTCCCTCAATGTCTCCTGCTCTTCTACGGTATGTTCCATAACTACTTCCCTGGGGGTGTTTTCTCTGACACTTTGGGGCAGGTCAGATTCCCCAGAACAAAGATATATCTTCCCAGATCTCCCAATGGCATAAACTCTCTCAGGTCTAGAAGTCACTATAGCTTCTTTGGAGTGTGGGGATCCCTCAGGAACCGGATCACTTGAGGGATCAGGTTTGCCCCCCCTCCACCCCAGGCATGGTATTGCATATGGCAGTCAGTTAGTGCCAGGCTGCTCTTATCGTTCCACTTGCATGCACACTGTGGTGGTGGTAAAGCCTCCATACTTTAGGTATGGTCCAAGCATCTCGCCCATTCTGCAGCTAGAACACAGTCTCTTGGGTTTGACACTGCCTTAAACACACAGGCCCAATTGAAGGCGGCTGCGCTCGAGCCTCAGAGGAATGTAGCAACTAGGAGTACTGCTGGCTGCACTCAAATAATATTTTTGATATGGTGACAAGAATTGCCCAAATGCAGAGATTTCTGCCATGAACACTAGAAAACGGACTCGGTTTCTGCAGGGAGGACCAATTACCAGTCTAGCACAAAATAAGGGGAAATGCCAAATACTGAATGACTAATCCAGGTCTTCATATTTTACAACACTAAATAAGCTCTTCCCTCGTTTGTCCCGTCTTTGATTATTTTGTTTCTGTAACAAAGACCCTTATACAAACATACTGCTGCTTTCTAGTTTTGCGCAGCTTGATAATGCAGAGGTCCAGAGAAGAGAGCCTGCATGGAACACACATCATTTTAACTACGGTCTGTGGAAAAATAGCTTTTGTGTCGGCTTGGTAACCCAAACTAATTACTGACGCAATTAAAAAATATTTATCTTGTTTTATCACAAATCCTAAACTTTGCAATTATGGCATCACAATCAATCAATGTCGCTTTAGCTCTATGAATTCAGGTGACATCAAAAGGATGCAATCAAAATAGACAATCAGCCATAAACCCCTCTTTGGGAGGTAAAATACCTCTAGCCGAAGGACTTTTCTGAAACACCAAGGAACCAATAAAAAATAGAATAGCAGGCACCCAAAATAATTTTGTTGCAAATCTGAACTGCATACATTGTAGATACTCCACCTCAATGATGAAGTAAGCATTTTTAATTCTTGTTTCAAAAGCCAATCCTGGTCTGAAAGGTAATTACTCAAAAAGTGTATTTCCCCCATCTTGAAATGCCAGCATGAATTTGTTTAACTTCCTTACACCATCTCCAACCTTTGTCTTCCTTCTCCCCAAGGACCCTTGTACTCTGTTTGAACCTCCACAATTGTACCTTTTGCTAACACCAGCTTTACGTGTGAACTCACACCAAGGCATTTCAAGCCTCAGAAAATATCACCCAAACACCAGCACCTTTAAAAGGAGACTGTTGTATATCACAGCTTAATGTATATGCACTGTGACCCAGCGACTGCCTTGTGTTGTCATGAGAGGCATCAAATGCATGGCTTGCGGTTTTTGATGTGGCTCGCGACGGCGGATGGGAGGGTTGAGGACAGGGTAAGACGGTATGTAGCAGGCTGGGAGGCTCGATCTGTGATGACCAATAACTATAATACAAGCAACCCAAAAGGTGTACGTGGATTTATACTACAATAATTTGGCGACAATTGCCTGCGCTTCATCACAGAGAAGTAGAACCTATGAGTTCATTTGTGGACCATGAAGATGCTATGGGAATTAGCGCTAGTCGGCGTTTCGGATATGCCTCGTTCAGCTTTGCACAATATTGTGTGGTGACACTCAGCATTAAGGTACTGTGGACTTTATTTTTCACTTACTCACCCGTTTCTCAGGGAGGAATGTTCATTTTTTCCGGTTAAGTGCACGAGACCCTGTTTCTGCCATTACAGAGCACATTGTCTCCTCTCGCACACATCGTCATCTCATTATCTGAGTTGAGTGCGTTAAGGCATACGCAACCCACATATTGCACCGTATGCGACATGAAGCCATTTTTGCGCAGTTTTGACTTCACATTGACCATTTGTGTCAGTTCCTGAATTCTTACAACAGCTTCGTTGTGTGCATTCAATGTTATTTCATACCTGTCAGTAAATGCTTGTCATCTCCAGGAAACATCGGTGATCTGCACACAGTTGCAGATCAAAATGCAGTGTTTTGTACTCTTCATCCACATTACAGTAATTTTTTTAGTCTGCTGATTCATTTCAAGGGTCACTAACCCGTTCTGGCATTTGTATATCTGTGAAATCTGTGATCTGCACACCTTTACAAGGCATATCAGAATACAGTGATGTGCACACTTGATCCAAGCAGATTACTTCATTGTGATTTGCACACCACATTGACTTTTTTTTTTAACACAAGTTTTAGTCTACAAATGTTGGTTTTTCAGGAATTTCTATGCTTGATTGTTTACATAAGTGTAATTTTAGTTTGTACGGCAGTCTACTTGGTAATTCTGCTTATACTCTTCAATCTAAGAATAGTTAGGTACTATTTTTATTTTTTAGTTTTTCTATCTATTCCATTATTATGGCAGCCAATCAGATGGTCACACCAGCTCCTTCATTTGTGCATGAAGGTGATTCTCCCTCTATTGAGTGGGATGAGTGGATTACTATTTTTGAAAATTATATCGACGCCATAGATGGGTTGCGGTTCCCTGCTTCTAGGAAAAAAGCCTCATTGTTAACCTTTACCGGAAGTCATGGGTGCTGATGGCCAACCCAGTGATAATCATTGCCTAGAAGCAAAAAACAGGTTGACAAACTATTATGGTAAGCAAGTAAACATTGCGATGCAAATACACAAGTTTTACCACAAAAAGAGAGTGAGACAGTTGATCAGATGGTTACTCGTTTAAGAGAACTAGCTATCAAGTGGTCCTATGACAGATCAAATGATTTGTGACCAGTTGATAGTTCAATGCAAAAACAAAAGAAAGCAGGCAAGATTGTGGATGGCCAGGAATGCTACGTTGCCAGAAGCCATCGCAAAAATTGTGGGAGTCAGATCGTGCATGAGGGAAATGCGAAGATTAGAATTAAGAAAAGATCACTTTGTAAATGTAGTTGGAAGGAAAGAAGAGCCTGTGTCTGCTGACGACAAAACTAAACAAAAAAATGAATGTAAAGCACTTGCGTTTAACGCGAAACCTAAAATAGCAGTTAGTGGCAGTGGCAAAGTTAAGGGTTGCAATAGGTGTGGAAGAATGGCTCATGCTACGGACTCCAGGGGCTGCTTTGTGAGAGACAAATATTGTAGGAAATTCGGGAAAAGGGGATATTTGGCTAGAGTTTATAAAGAACTCTCAACTAATAGAATTGCGTTGGTTGATGATGCAAATTCCATTTCTGACATAGTGTTGTGTATAGAGTCCGATAATAGAGTGGACATACAGAGACCAAAAGCTAGTTTTACACTTAATGGGGTGTCCGTAGAATTAATGGTTAACCTGGGCTCTATGTATAGAATAATACCCTTCAGTGTTTTTAAAGATAAATGACCAAATATAGTATCATGCAGTAGTGACAGTACACCTAAGGTTTGTGGTGGAGAATCCATACATATTGAAGGATTTGTTAATAGCCAATCAGAGTTCAAAGGAAAGAAAGCCATGGGAAAAACGTACGTTTCTAAGGATGGTCCAGGCATTTTGGGGTGGGTGCAACAACATGATCTACATGTAGTTCTGGATCCTAGGTCAAAAAAGCAAGTCTTGTCTGTTCAGGCGGGTAACTGTGTCGAATCCATTCTTTCCAAACATGCTAAAGTGTTTTGTAAAAGCGTGGGTAAGCTCAAAGGTTACATTCACAAAATCAAAGTAAAAGAAGGTTCTAAACATGTTAGACATGGTTTGAGAAGGATTCTGATTGCTATTAGGAGTGAAGTGAAAGAGATGTCGTCTGACATGTAAAAGGAGGGTGTCATTGAGCCAGTGGAGGTGTCGGAATGTCTCGCTCCTATTGTTACTACGAAGAAAAGGGCTGGAAAATTGAGATTCTGTGTGGATCTTAGGTCTTTGAATCAGAGCATAGTGGCAGCCTGTTTTCCTTTGCCTAAAATAGCAGAGATGGTGCTACTTATGAATGAAGATAGGTTATTTTCCAAGTTGGATTTAAGATCAGCCTACCACCAATTTGCTTTGCAACCTAAGGCAAGAGCGTTGACAGGCTTCATTACCATGGAAGGTGTTTACCAGTTTAAAAGGCTTCCTTTTGGTCTGGCATCTGCGGTCAACGTTTTTCAACGCATGATGCATAATTTGTTTGGTGGGTCAGCAATGAGCATTATTTCCAAGACGATATTTTGATAACAGGGAAAAATGAAACTCCGCATAATAAGACTTTAGATAGGGTGCTTAGTACTCTAGAACATGCTGGTCTCACCAAAAGGAAAGATAAATGCAAATCTTTGTTGAAGGAGATATGATTATCTAGGATATACTATTCCAGAGTACGGTGTAGAACCTACAGAGGACTTATTGAAATCTATTGAGTTGGCTACCACTCCCACTGGTAAAGATCAACTAAAGGCATTCATGGGTTTAATTGACTACTATTCAGAATTTGTGAATGACTTTGCTGAGAAGACTAAACCTTTGTGAGAACTACTTAGGAAAGGCAAACAATTTGAGTGGGGTACTTATCAGGACAGAGCGTTCAATTGTATTAAAAGTGAAATAGTGAATGCTGGAACATTGATCCCTTACGAGCCAGGGAAGGAATCTTTACTTACGGTGGATGTCAGTGCTCATTGTATTGGGGCAGTCTTGTCTCAAGTCAAGAGCGGTAAAGAGAAACCAGTAGCTTTTGCATCACGCACAGTTAACAAGTTGGAAAGGAACTCTGCTGTAATCGAGAGGGAGGCATTAGCTGCAGCATGGGGTGTTCAGTATTTCCGTGTGTACTTATAGGGCACCTGGTTCAAGCTGAGGACTGATCATAAACCATTACTTAACATTTTGAGTCCGAGTGGTGCTGTTAAAGGTTCCTCTTGTCCTATGCATTTTGCTGTGCTGCCAGGTTACAGGAGTCCAAGTGTGCAGTGGAACATGTAGCTGCGTGGAAGAATGTTTAGGCAGACTGTCTGTCACAACTTCCTCTTCATAGTGATGGGGGAGATTTGCATGATGAAGAAGTAGTTTGTTTGGTAGATAGTATTGAGGATGCATTGGAAGATGGGTATAGTTCAATCACCAAAGAAGAGCGGCAGGAGGCAGCTGAGAGGATGATGCTTATAAAGAATTCAAGAAGTGTACAGAATCGGTTGGAAGCGTGAGAGTGTTATCAGACCAGCTTTGAGATGTTACGTGAAGTTGCAAGAAGAGTTGAGTATTGGAACACCTGATGATTTAGTGCTTAGAGTAGAGAGGTATGTACCTCCTGTAAGTCTCAGGAGATTATTTTTGTTAGCACATGAAGGACATTTGGGGCATACGCTCACCATGAAATGACTCAAGGTTACGTTTTGGTATGCAGGTATGGAACATGATGGTAAAGTGTGGGGGGAAATAGTTTATTGTGCAGGGAGAGTGAAAAAAGATTAGAAATCAGTGCAAGAAGTATGGGTTCTCTGGGTAAGGATGATTCTGGTGCTCCTTGGGAAAAAGCATGTATTGACCGTATTGGTCCTATGGATTGTTTACCTGAGGATAAAAGATTGGCTATCGTGTTGGAGGATTCTTATTCTGGATGGGTTAATTTAGTTCTTAAGATGTTTTAATACCAACAATGTAATTACAATTCTTAGACAAATTTTCACTTGGGAAGGTTGTCCAGGAATTCTAGTGACTGATAATGGTACACAGTTGACGTCTTGTGCTATGCAATGTTTCCTTAAGTGTAACAGCATAAGACACGTGCGCAATTCTCTTTATAATCCACAATGCAAAGGATTGGTGGAACATATGAATAGGGTGGTGAAGGGGACCATACGAATGGCAGTACAAAGCAGATATGATGTCAAGAAGTGTGTAGATTGTACTGGATGGTCTTACAACACAGCAGTGAATGGCGTTACAGGTGATACTCTGTTCAGAAGGATGAGGGGCAGGGTGCTCGGCTATTTGAATCCAATAAGCAGTCCCTTAAGGTGAATGAAGAGGAGAGCAAGCCATGTGTTGGGGATTTAGTTAAAATCAAGTTTGGCAGAGCATGTGATGGTGTGAATAAGTTTTCTGACCCTGTGAAAGAAGCGCCTGAATGGCATGTAGTATTAAAGAACGGGCAAAGATGGAACGAACAAACAAAGAGTGGCTTTGTACAAAGTACGGTATGTTGGTGGAGAGGGGTTGAACGAGTGTGTGCATGAGTGGGAAAAACAACATGAGTGATTTGACCAAGGGTGGTGTACTTGATAGGAGAGATGTTCCGTTTAAGGCTGGGTTGAAGTGCAGTGTAAATACTAGAGACACACAATCATTTACAAAGTTTTTGTGATAGGCCAAGGTGGTTGCAAACTCTCTTGGCTAGATTCAAAGACTATGTTGTGAAATTCTAGATGTGTTCTATCACCCTTTTATGTATTAATTACAGGTTTTATCCTTTCTTGTGAGCAGACCATGCACTACTAGCTTTCAGTGCATGGTTGCTTATTTTTCTCTTAGCTACTTAAGGTTCATGTGTTCTTTTTTATTTTTAAGCATTGATTTATGCATTATTTTTTGTTGTAATTTGTAAAGAAAGGATATATGTTGGATATCACAGATTCATGTATATGCAATGTGACCCCGTGACTGCCTGATGTTGTTGTCGAGAGGCATTGAATGCGCAGCTTGCAGTGGTCGATGTGGCTCTCGACGGTGAACGAGATGCTTGAGGACAGGGGAAGGTATTGAGCAGGCTCGATCTGTGATGACCAATAAATATACTACAAGCTATGGAAAGGTATACGTGGATATAAACTACAACAGAGACAAATTGAAATAGTCTCCATACTCACCAGATCCAAATGTATTTTTTTTAATTTTAGCAGCACTTTCATATCAAATATTCTAGCCAAAGGCCCAATAAGATTCCAAAGCTTACCTTGAAATTTTTTATACAACCTTTCCAACCCCCTTCTATGGTCTCTTCCAAGGAAGAACAGGAAGCTGAGGCCAGGATCTAAATCCAGTGTTGCACAGACCTTACCTTCAAACAGTGTATAGAGGACTCAATCTATGTCCTGCTTCCTTTCTCAGTGGTATTCTCATCCATGTTCAATATATTCAGAAAAATGGCTCAAATGTGGTCAGTCTTTTGGTCGATATACTAAAAGATTTCCTCTTTTAATGGTCTTCTAAAGCATTGCAATACCATCCTCAAAGTTCATCCCCAAAAGCCTCCTCTATAGGGCTGTCAAGCACATACTAATCAAATTCTTCTTCCTCCCTATCCAGCAAAAGAACATTTTGTCTAGCAATAGCATTACTAGTTGAATACTGGTTTCCTTTTGTGTGCATCAACTTCTGCGATTGTAGCACTAGGGGCCACCCTAATCAATAAGGGATACATTTTTGTTTATGATTTTACTTAGGCTATGTTTCTGAAAGCTCGATCTTCTTTACAAACTAAGTTGATCCTCCCTCTTTCCAGATTTATTTTGCCCCCCTTGTTAAAAACCCATATATCTTCTTCAACATCATTGATCCTCCTGCATATATCTAAAGACAACTCGCTTCCTTGAGAGGCCTGAATCTCTGTCAGCAAAAATCAAAATCAATTTGATTCTGGTTGCATAGTGGTCTCCCTGCAGCTGGTATAGCGTTACACTTGCTAAATTGTCTTATCTACACTAAAATATATTGACACTGCTAACAAATAACACACACTAATGTTTTTATACAGACATGCTACCGGAAACCCTTAAAATACTTTATATGACAATAAAGACCACATTGTTGGCTCGGTGACAGTTGCCTACAAATTCAATGGCTGTGCCTCTCCAATTGCCAGTTATTTGATTAAACACCTATCTAAGATGGCTGCCATAATCTGATGAAAACCGATTTAGACTACAAAACAATAAATGTGCAAGCCTGTTACCCTAGAGGGTGTAAAGGCCACAGATGCATAATCCATCACTTCGGCACAGAAGAGTCAGGTAGGGATAGTTATCAATGCTGCTGGTTTGCACTCACTGGACTTGTACAGTCCTAACTGAAGCACGGTCTGCACTCCAGTGGCACATGCTATGCCCAAATGCAGCTTAAAAGAAAATAAACAAAATGTCCATATTATGTATGCATACAAAATCATGTGCTCTTTGACAAAAAAACACAACGCTCACTGCAGATGGCCTGTTACGTGGCCATCCAAGGAAATAGACCTATTTTAAATAAATACACCAAGACAAATTACATAGAAAAACATAGAACTAAAAAGTGCAAAATGTAACATTTATCAGATAAAACCCTTTAAATGTTCTTATTCTTCAGCAATAGGAAGATAAATGTAAACAAAACCAGAAAATCACGAACACTACTTAGGTTTGAAGCGTAGCACTGCAAAGTGATAGATTTAAGAATGTATGTGTTGTTTATACTACTGTAGGGTTTCTTTCTTCTCTATTATATATATATATATACATACACACACACAAGATGCTGCTGTGGAGGGACAGTAATAATGCCATTCACCCTGCTTAACCTAAAGTCAGCATGCGGTATAAGGAACTACAGATAGGGGGGGTCTATTCTCCAGAGGTGGAAAAGGAGATTTTTGCCAATACCACCCTACTCTAAATTAGGCTTTTCTCCTAAATCAGGATATCTAACCCACTACAGGGGAGGTTCTGGCAGTAACATTAGATACAGATTTTGCACCCAATATTAATGCTAAAATCTCTGAAATTAGTACAAAACAGTATTAAAGCCTGGCAGGATACTGTAGCCCATCTTAAATTCCATATAGACTATCAAATGGCAGTCCTTTTTTAGGTGTAGGTTGTTTTTCCCATGTTTTAGTAGTGAGCAAAAGCAGTTGAGAACTGGTTAGCAGTGGTAAAGTGAACAGCCCTGAAGCCAAGAAAAACAACTGTCAGCAACAGGAGGCCAGTAGGCAAAAAGTTTGGGGGAAGATAACCTCAAGGGCTGCCAGGTCTAACAGCTGTGGTTTGCAGAAACTGGGTTAGTGTCCGATCAGTTCTATTATATTCCAAATAGGTACCCTAATATAGGCTCAGGTAACATCGTAACTCTTCACCTATATTCTTCCTTATATTACATACATAACAGTTCTTAAGGACTGATCTTTTACCTAGATACAACATTGCACTCAGAACGCAGGATTTTCCCTGGTAAAAACCTCATACATTATGCATGACGATTCTTGGAAGCACAGCAGGGCTAACATCTCCTGTATAATATCTATGTACAAAGTTAATTTCCGACATCATCCTAAGTTCGACAAAGTAATACAGCGAGGTTGAAGCCCCGGGGAGACCTATGGGTATATATACATCACATCTTCCTAAGACAGGCAGAGAAGACCAGGACTTCCCGGCCAACACACTGACCAAAGATGCTGAGGTTCCTGCATGCAGATACTCCAGCTCACACTGGTCTAACATGCCTTGCGGGGTGTCCAACCTGAGACCAGGATGGGGTCTCACAGTCTCTCGAACCAGGTAATGGTTGACTTTATCCTAGAGGGATTCTTGGCTTAACACCTACACACATGCTAGGTACACTTGGGTACATCTAGTTAGGGAGGCATCGTAGAAGAACCCACTTTTATTATCATGTATTTTATATACTCGTATGTATTCAGGATTATTGCAAAATGGTAGAACTCTATCATCCTTTTACTTTCATAGTGCTTCTAATCATTTATATCTGTTACTGTCCAGTGGTTGTTGCCAGCTCATTATTATACACTAGAATAACGACTGTTCAATAAATGCTTATTGAAAAATGCCCAGACCGTTTATTCTGTGTATCTCTCGGAGACAGACTAAGTAAGCACGAGTGACTGAGCAAAAAGGTAGTATATTGTTTTCACGATCCTGAGGGATCAGGGTTGTCATGTTCGATGGTTGCCAAGACCTATTCCCTCCTTGGTAAGAGGAGATTCTAGTGGCACTGTGAGCTAGCGAATACAGAAGGCCAACATATCTGGTGGGGGTGTTTAGAATCAGTCTGACACCAGTCCTACAGTGTACATTGTCTGAACGCACAGACCCTATATAAGTTTTTATAGGCACTACACACCATGGTGCCGCCAACGTTAGTTGGGTAATTATTTAACAGAAGAATCTGAACAGTTCAGTCGTGCTAAGTCTCAGAGACCCCTACTCACAATTCCCCAGAGATCTGGAGTGGGTAGGGACAAACTCCACCACAGCTGAATAGGGAAAATTCTATTTATTGGCTGTTGGTTATTCAAGCTTGAAGGACACATTGTTCCTAAAATTGTGCAAAGCACCTCATCTTAGTTCCCTTGAAAAGCTCTTCCTTTTTTAAAAACAACGACTGAGGAAGGGGATAGAGTTGTGGAAGAACTAAATCACTCAGCGATGAGTAAGTTGCAGATGCAATTCACATTGCAGAAAATGTTAGGAATGCCATCACCATAAAACTAGGTGCACACGGTCTAACATCCAGGGGTGGACTGGTAGCTTTCGTGATTGAGGCACACAAATCGTATAGAACAGAGGTATTCTATTCATGGGTTACATTCCCGGTTGCAAATGCAAGAACAAAAACAGTTCATTTCTACACAGAAAGTGGAATACTGGATGAATATTGTCCCTATGAGGATATTTAAGTTCCGCTAACTTACCAGAAACATTTATACTGGCTTAAAGGCGCCCTCCCCATACAAGAAATAAAGTAAGACTCGGTCCGCTCGGAAGAGAAGGAGCAAAGTGGCCAATATTTGCAGCCTACAACACATCCTGACATTGAACCAATGCCAGGAGGAGGCTTACACTTCACATAGAATTAATAAAACTTTACAGAAACAGGACAGTTTGTCGCGAGGGCACTTACGGTCCAGCCAGTTATGGCTACAACAAACACAAATGCAGTTCAAAATACAGCAACTAAAATCACACCACAAACCTTACACGCAGTAATGGGTAAAATGCCTGCAAAACGTGAACAAATGCCATTCTAGACAGCTCAGAAAATAACACAGCTAGAAGCAGAATTCCCAAATACCAGCACTTATGAAAAACACAGAATGCGAACAATCTGCTTGCCCATGGGGATAACACCACAGATAGAGGATTGTACCTCTTGGTGTAGAGTGTTCGCTGCCATATATACCAGGACACATGGTATACCGTCATTAGCAGTAATACCAGACGAATTAAGACAAATACAGAATGAGTACGGAGCAGAACCTGCTCTAAACTTAGGGATGAAATTACTTGGTAAATTTACCCTGGTATCGGCTATAATATTAGCAAATATTAAGGGGGAAGCATCATCAGTGGCAATAAGTCAACGCTTAAGGGAGTTCAGTCCCTTACAACAGGAACATGAATTACCCAAAATAATTGAGACTGCATATGCAGAATTAGGCAGACAGTTTGGGGGGAAAAGCAGTAAAACCTCAGCTGAGAGGAGGTCCAGAAAATGACACCTTCAAGCAGGGACCTGCTTCTTCTAAGAAGTGGGACAATAACAAAAAAACAAAAGAAGATAGAAGATAGATCTCAATCCAGAGGTAGGTCTCCTCCACAGGAGCCCACCGAAAGGAGGTATAACCTTAGGAATAGGGTCAGTATTCGAAAAAAAATGACAGGTATCAGGATACTAACACACGTTCCGTTCGTTCCTTTCAGGGTTCAACGAAAAACTCCAAGAGGGAAGGACGGTCAGACAGACAAGAAGAGCATACAAAGTCCAGAGACAAGCAGCACGCTCAAGACTTTACTTCCAAAAAAGAAGACAAATCCAAACCAAAACCTCAGTTCAAAAAGAAGAAGGTTGCAAATCTAAAGATCAGACATGCCCAGAATTCTGAGGACTCAACAACTGAACAAAAATGGGCTCTGATGATGCTAGACAGTGCGGCAGAAGTAACAATAGCTCGCCAGAACCTGATGGAATGGAATTTCTGGTGACAGCGGACTTGAATGATTAGATCATGGTAGAAACACCTGATACTAGGGTAAGCATCCTGCATACGTTATACGAGAACACTCCAGATGGAAGGGGACAAGCCCAGGAAAGTGAAAGGTCTCTTTTGGGAGAACCTGACATTTGGTTATGACATCCTTTTAGCTGAACAAGATTGTCCGCCAGCATTCGCCATGGATTGCCCTAGGGGAGAAACGGTAATTTTACCAGCCTTTTCCGACCCTCTTCCCAAATACTCAAAATATGCATATGCACGGGAGTGAGCGGTAGCCCTAGCTCTGGCATTATACCGAAACCATGTTGGATGGGATGAGGTACCAACCCACCACATAATTCCATTAAAGAATACTCTGACTCCACAGAGACAGTATTCAATAAAGCAAGAAGCTAAAAAAAAAAAAAAGAAATAGGTCAGGGAGATCTTAGATCAACTTGAATATCAAGGGGTATTTGAAGCTTGCACCTCTCAAATGAATAATCCTTTGTTTCTGGTCATGAAACCTGAGAACTCATATCATCTAGTTTTGGATTACAGACATTTAAACACTTGCACAAAAACATTTGCAGAACAAAATGCACACAGTGCCACACTAATGAATAACATTGTGCGGAGGAAATAGAAAACCACACTAGATATCTCGAATGGATTCTTCTGCCAAAATATAGCGCCTGAATTCAGGTATTTAACAGCATTCCGTGCGTTAGGCTCCCAGAGGCAATTTTGTCGACGCCCCCAGGGGGTACAAGAATAGCCCGGGGTTGTTCTCAGCCAGAGTAACTGAATTACTTAAAAATCTGGATGAAGAGGCATTGTCCTATGTGGATGATATTTATCTAATGGATGATGACCTGGAGGAACACTTGACCTGAGTGAATACCATAATATTGGGATTCGCCTCTGAAGGCTACAAATTCAACTCTAAAAAAATCAAAGATATCCTACCTTGATGTCCTATTTCTCTGATATGAGCTCTCAAGTGAAGGGAAATGCTTAGAAGCTAATTTTTTAGAAAATTGCACGCTGCTGCAACCTCCAAAAACATTGAAAAATGTACAATCAATACAGAATGGTTAATCGTATCTTTAACATGTCTGATACGAGGGATATAACCCACCTATTTTAGAACATAGGTTCAGGACTGTTAAGCACCTTTCAGACGGTTCTCGGAGTTATGCCACACTTTATACATTCAGTGTTCGGAAGCATTTTTGGAGGACTTCGCTAATCCGGTTTCTAAAAGTAGGTATCATGATTGTCATTTTTCTGCTACGCAATGGACGTCCCAGTCACCAAGGAGATGGAAACAGTACTCTTGGAGCGAAAATACTGTGATCGCATGGTACAACATCTGGGCACACCTCGCCTGAGAGAACTAAGCGCATCTTGGTTATTGTAATTTAGACCAGTCTGGATGGACTGCATCTTACCTGTTCTACGAATCCTGTTGTGCGGCGAAGAATGTGTGTTAGATCTCGGACACTGATCATGTGCGCAACCAGAGGTGTTAAGGGATCGTCGTCTGCGAAGGCAGGCAACAGTAATGTTGTGTCTACCAGCCAGGAGACAAACAATTGGCTCATTGTGTGCTGGAAGAAATTCGTTAAAAAAACCTAACATTGGAACTCAAAAACAAATTGACACTTTTTGTGGACATGCATGGCTTTCGGACACTTGTAGAAGTTCGGACTATAGACATATCAGAGCTATGGCTTGAGTGATAATTTCCTTTTTTCATTTGTTTAATATTTTTAGAATTTTTAAAATTTTATTAACAGGATTACTATTGTTTTACAATAGTTATTTGCATACCAGTGCCTAGTAGCATGTTTAGAATTTGAATGATGTCATCCAGTCGGATGAGGAATGTGTGTTATATTCCATATAGGTACCCTAATATAGGCCCAGGTAACATCGTAACCCTTCACCTATAATCTTCCCTACATTACATATATAACAGTTCTTAAGGACTGACCTTTTACCTAGAAACGACACTGCATTCAGAAACGGGGATTTTCCCTGGTAAAAACCATATACATTATGCATGAGAATTCTTGGAAGCACAGCAGGGCTAACATCTCTGGTATAATATCTATGTACAAAGTTCATTCTTGACTTCAGCCTAAGGCCGACAAAGTAATACAGCGAGTTAGAACCCCCAGAAACACCTATGGGTTTATATACACATCACATCTTGCTAAGATAGCAAGAGGAGACCAGGTCTTCCCAGCCGACACACTGATGCGCGACGCTGAGCTCTCTGCATGCAGACACTCCAGCTCGCAGTGGTCTAACATCCCTCGCGGTGTATCAAACCTGAGACCAAGACTGGGTCCCACAGTCTCTCAATTCAGGTAATGGGGTTGACTTTATCCCAGAGGGATTCTTAGCTTAACACCTACACACATGCCAGGTACACTTCAGTACATCTTGTTAGGGAGACATCGTAGGAGTACGCACTTTTATTGTGATGTATTTAATATACTCTTATGTACTCATGATTCGCCTAAGATGGCAGAAGTCTATCATCCTTTTACAATTTCGTAGTGCTTCTAATCATTTAGATCTTTTATTCTGACGGTTGTTGCAGCTCATCTATTTTACATCAGAATAACAACTGTTCAATAAATACTTACTGAAAACACCCGGACTGTTTTTTCTGTGCATCTCTCAGAGACAGACTAAGTAAGCACGAGTGACTGAGCGAAAGGTAGTATATGGTTTCCACGATCTGGAGGGATCAGGGTTGTAATGTTCGATGGTTGATAAGAACTATTCTCTCCTTGGTAAGAGAAGATTCTAGTGGCATTGTGAGACACAGACGGCCAATATATCCGGTGGGGGTGTTTAAAATCAGTCAGACACCAGTCCTACCGTGTATGTTGTCCGAACACACAGATCCTGTTTAAGTTTTTATAGGAACTACACAACAGTTCTATATATTACCAAGATGTTAATGTGTTGGTTGTGTTACTACAGTGCATTTTCAATCTTTATTTCAAAACGATCAATAAAATGTTGGCTATGTTTTGCCAAATTTTACATCTTGCACAATGAAGTCTAAAAACAATAGCGGCAACAGATGTCTCAATATATAAGCAATAACTGCAAATAAATTAAAATGTATTCCTGAAGCTGTACGGCATAAGCACAAAATATATTGGCAAAGATTGCATATCAATGTGAAACAAATTGCCCCATAGAAACAATTAATAGCAATACTGATCATTTTGAATTTTGAACTAGGAAAATATGTTTGCAAGCAAAAGCAATGCACGGAAGACGTAGCATAAAAATAGAAATAGTGGTGTTTATTTTTCACTTAGAAAAGCTGTTTCTGTTCTGTGGTTGAGAAAGCATACAATGAAGCTATCTGCCCTGTAACTGTTGTGTGTTAGGGAGCCTTCGAGCTCTAGCCACCACAATACTCCAACCCAGAACAGGGCAAGAAGAATGAATTGGGTCTCAGTCTGTCTTGATCCTCCTCAGAGCTTGAGGCAGGAGAGATTGTGGTGGCAATGCATACAGGAGTCCTTGCTTCACACAAGCCATGTCAACCACCACTAGCATCGATCTCTAACACCCCCACATCCCCCAAAAGATGACATCAGCCATAGGCCTATATTGATCTATGAAATTACAAAAGCACAACCGTTGGTAACAGCCAGTTTCCAATCTAGTATCGCTGCCTCTTTCGACCACAATTACCCCCCGGCAAGCAACTGGTTGCAAAGAGTCCTTTTTCTTTGTACAACCAGATTTTATTCATTTTTTTAAAAAAAATACAGCATTGTCATACATGCATAGTATTCTCATCAGTTCTTGCGCAGATCCCTAAACACACTTATTCTCTGGCTTGTTTTACTTAACATCCCCGTAACAAAAAAACATCCCTCTCACCCCCTCGGAGTTGCACTTAAGTTAGTGTAGTGGGACCTCTGGGAGTTGCTAGTTCCCAGTCGTCTTGTTTTTGGCTGTGTGTTGGAACCATCCTACTAAGAAATGCTCTGGGGTTTGTGGGAGCTCTTTGTCAATGAGGTCGCTAATTATCTGTCTTATCTCCTCCCAAAAACTTTGCAGTGCGGGGCAGCTCCAGAACATGTGAATGATATGTGCTTCCCTCTCGCATCTTGGGCATGCCGCAGTCTCCGTCCCGAAGTATCTCCCAATGTGGGCTGGAGTGAGATACGCTCTATGTATTATATAAAAGCGAATTAGTTTGAAACGCGCATTTCTAGATGCCTTTGGGGTTCGCGCTAGGATCCTGTCCCAATCCTTCTCTGGGATCTGCTTCCCCAGGTCTTCCTCCCTCTGTAACCGCAGATGCTCCAGCGGCTTCTGCATATCCTGCCTCATCACCTTGTAGAGGCACGAGACCGTTTTTATCCTTCCCGCCGATAAAACAACGTAACTGCATCCTGCCAGTGCCCTGGGTTCTGTGCCACCCACGCCTCAGAGTTTTCTAATCCTTCTAATAATGGCCCCATGTTTCAGGGACTGAACTCATGGCAAGTCATATGCGGTGTGGAGTTCCTCAAAGGGGAGCAGTACAGAGTCTTGATATAGGTGCCCCATTACTTTCAGACCTGCCTCTTCCCAGTCTTCCAGTCCTGTCCAGTGTTCTCCTTGGAGTAGACGGCAAAGCATCGTTATGGGTAAGTGTGGGGAGTAAGGGATCTTAGCGCCCACCCGCCTCCGGTATCTGGCCGAGCAATGTACCACCACCCTGGTTTCCGCTGTGTCTCCCGACAGATCCCTTCGTACCCACAGTAGGATCTTTGCAACGGTTGCAGCATCTGGTGCTGCCGGGTATCGCTCCCTATCCGGGTTCCGCTCTGCTGCTAGCCACTGTATCATCCAGTACAGCTGGGCAGCTATATAATATCCCTCAAAATCTGGTACCGCCAGGTCGCCATCCGCCAGGGGGGCTGTAAGGAGGCCAATGCTACCCTTCTGCATCCAGTTCCCCATATAAAGGCTCCTTGAATGTTGCCTGTGGGATCCACACCGGGAACGCCCAGAAATACAGGAGGAGCGGAAGTTCCACCATCTTTAACACAGCTATCCGCCCAGCTACCGATAATGGCAATGTTACCCAGAATTCCATCGCGGAACGCACTGATCTCATTGCTCTACACACATTACCCTTGACTATAAGGCCAGATACACTGCCGAACTGGGCCACCATGCCCCTTTCAACTCATCCGTTGTATCAATGAGGAATAGCAGAAGGTCGTCTGTATATAAAGCTATAGCGTTCCACGTCCCCTATCCTTAGGCCATTATATTCCTGTCCTCTTCTTGCCCTGCATGCCAGGGGCTTCATGGCAAGAGCGAACAGCAGAGGGGAGAGGGGGCATCTCTTCCTCGTGCCTCTCTCCACCATCTGCCTGGGTGAGATGGTCTTCCCAGTACAAACACGCGCCGTGGGGGTCACATATAGTAGCCGTACACATGCAGGAAAGCCTCCTCCCAGTCCCATCCCAAGCAACACATCATAAAGTTAAGGCCATTCAATGCTGTCAAAGGCCTTCTCAATGTCCACTGCAAACACCGCCGCCTCCTGCTTGTTGTATCCATTGAAGTCCATGACAGCCAGGAGCCGCTGAATATTTATGGCTGTGTTCCACCCTGGAATAAACCCCGCTTGGTCTGCATGGACCAGTTCTGGCATATGGGGGAGAAGGCACATCACCAAAATCTTGCTTAGGATTTTATAATCCATGTTCAGCATGGATAGCGGTCTGTAGGCTGTGTAGTCATGCTGCTCTTTCCCAGGCTTAGGCACCGGGACGATGAGGGCCTCCCTAGTACTCTCCGGCAGGATCCCCGTCTCACAGGTCTCTTGATATAGTGTAACTAGTTGTGGAGCTAGTTCCTCCACATACACTGCATAGAATTTGGCCGGTAGGCCATCTTAGCCCGTAGTCTTATTCCTTGCCATACCCTTGATATCGGCCTGCACCTCCTGCTGTGTAATGTCCGCTCCTAACTCCTCAGCCTCCTCAGGGCTCAGCCTCGCCATCTGCAAACTTGCAAGGTGCTCCCTAGCTTCCGCATTCTCACCTTCTAGTGACCTTTTATATAACTTAGCATAGAAGCAGGTGAAGACCTCATTATTCTTTGCCTTTGTGTAGTGCCTAACCCCTTCCTCGTCCTCTATTTCCACCAGCGGTGCGCTCCTGCTCACCAGATTTGCCAGCCATGCCAGGAGCGATCCCGATTTATCTCTCTGCGTGGGTGCGCTCGAGTTACTTCTTGTAATCGAAGCACCAAAGCTGCTATGTCTCTCTTGCCTCTTCTTCTTTGAGCTCTAACACAGCTTGCTGGAGCTCCGGGTGTTTAGGCCTTCTGCGCGCCAATCCCCTAAGGGTCACCTCTGCCTCCTCAACCTCCCCCATTAGGATACGCCTAACCCCTGTGGTCCGTGTTATGCATGGACCTCTCAAGACCGCCTTGAAGGTGTCTCACCCTGCATTTGCCAACGAGGCAGTCTCCATGTTGGCTGCAAAGTAGTGCTCAATTTCATCCATGATATCTGCCCGGAAGACCTGGTTTTCTAGGGTGTCCAGCTGGAGCCTCCATGTGGAAATCAACGGTATAAGGTGCATCCATGTCAATGAGAGGACCGCTGAGTTATGATCCAATACTGTGCGCGTAAGATATTCTGCAGCAATAACTTGCTGTTGCATGTCTGCTGTGCATAGGAAGGCATCTAAGCGCGCGTGTACCTCATGTACCACAGAAAAATAGGAATGGTCTATCTTGGGTGTGTTAGGTCCTCCAGGCATCTATCGGTCCCCAGCTCTGTCTCCAGGTAGTGAATGCATGTGAGGCTCGTGCTGCATGGGATCTGCGCAATGGGAGGGGCGGTGAGATCTATCTAGAAAGACATGGTCTACACTATTGAAGTCCCCTCCCATTAGGGTAGTTCCAGTCAAGTATTGAGTCAGGTAATGATTCAGTCTTGAGAAGAAGGTTGTCAGTTCTGAGTAGGGGGTATAATACTAACTATACTTATCTCCCTGCCCTCTAACCGCCCACTGATGGCTATGTAACGACCCTCCGGATCTATCAGTGAGTCGGTTAATTGGAATGGGACCCCCGCTTGGATCCATATTAACACTCCTTGTGCATACACGGAGTATGTAGTGTAAAAAAGTTGACCCCTCCACCGTCTCTGTAAGGCCAGACCCTCTTTCTGTGTTAAATGGGTCCCTTGCAGCAGGGCCATCTGGGCACCCAGCCGTCTGATGTGTGAGAGGACTTTATGCCGTTTCGTCATTGTGTGCATACCTCTAATGTTCCATGTCATGCATTTGTATATCTGGAACTCAGCCATTGGCTAGTGTCACATTTCTCAGCCCATCTCCCTCCTTGCGTGTTGTCAATAACCTGCTCTCCCCGCTCATGCTCATTACCATTCGGGTCTTTGTGTGCTGCAACTCAGGGTGTCCCACCCACATCAACAATAAACATTCCCTCAAACTCCCACTCCCCAAGACAAGTAGGAAAACACCCCCCCATCCAAGTCTGGGAGTACCAAACTCTGCAGCTGAAAGTCACTAGATTCCCTACTCCGAGCCACAGTCCTCTGCTGCCTCTCTGCCCTCCGGTGGTGCATAGCTTCCTCCTTTGCCACTCATCAGCGCCACTACTTGCATCGCGTTCCGATGTTCCTGCTGCACTTCATCTTGTGTGGGGGCTAAGGTCTCCCTCAAGGCCAGACGACCCAAGAACTGTTCTCTCATCCTCTTCTCCGGGTCTTGCAGCGGTTCTATCCCTTTGTGCTTGTCCAGCCAGTCCAACGCCTCCTGTGGGGTCCCGAAGAACTCTATTCCTCCCTCCGTGGTCACTCGTAGCCTAGCCGGATATAGTGTAACATACTTGCAGTTCAGCTGTCGCAACCTTTGCTTCACTTCTCGGTAGGAGCCTCTCTGCCTTTGCACTTCCCTGGAAAAATCCGGGAAGATTCGCACCTTTAAGTTGTCTATTGCTATGTCTCCTCTGAGGCGTGCCTGGCTAAGGATATGATCTCTGTTCCTATAATGGAGAAGCTTTGCTATCACCACTCGTGGCAGGTGCTCCTGGTATAAGTGGTTTCGCAGAGACTCGGTGCACCCTCTCTAAGGCGAAGAAGCTTGAGAGGCCATCTGGTGCTACTTCTTCACGCAGCCATTTTTAAAGAAAATCCACTATGTTGCAGCCTTAATTTTTTCCGATAGACCTATAATTCTGAGATTGTTCCTGCGTGATCTATTTTCAGCGTCCTCTACTTGGAATTCTAGTGTACGCACCTTTGTCTCAAGCATTGCTAGTTGCTGTTTCATGGTAACCATTTCCGGGAGGGTCTACGAGAGCTGGCCTTCAGTCGTCCTCACCCTTCGCGCCAGTCGCTTGTGATCTTCCCCAAGTAGGCCCAGGCCCAGCGAATCAATTTATCCCCCAGGCGCTCCCTGGAGGATGTGATGGCCTGCAGTATGTGCTGCAGCGTGGGTCTCCAAAGAGTTCTGCCTGTGGTTGGGGCTCCCCTCCCTTCTCCATCAGCATTTCCATTGGGGCCACTTCCTGTCTTTCTTTTTGGAGACTTACCCCCATCGCGCACTCTCAGATTACCGCACTTCTAGCGCAGCGGCCACTCATACAATGCTGATTTCAGCTCCAGTCAAATGCTGGGTCTTCTCTTCTTGCAAACGTTCCTCAGCACCTATGTTCCCCCAGATGTACAGAGATTAGCTGCGTCGACTTCTGCCCCAGTTCTACACTTCTCATCGCAGGTCTCCTCAGCTACATCCTGCCTTCACAGCTCTGGTTAGTCGCCCTACCTCTGCGTTTTTCAGGGATCTTGAGTGACGGCGGGTTCTGGCCTCGTGCGCCCCCACGCGCCCCTCAGTGTGTCACTTGTTCTGCCAGGTATTCCTGGGTTACGGTCCGATCCGTGTGACCACTTCGCTGGTCCCGCCTCTGCTCAGTCTCCTCACACACCCCTTACGGCTCTGCCTTCCTCCGGTGTTACGTCTTGGCCAGCGCTCATTGTGGTGGCCTCTTCCCCTGTATCAGGTGCTGGGCTTCGAGGTAAGAAGGGGCCAGGCCCGCTCCCTGGCCTCATCAGTGCTGCTGGGCCTAGCCAGATACGCTAGGCCTCTGCCGTGTGTCTGTCCACCTCACTACAGGCTCCCTGGCGGCACTGAGATGCCCCTTCTCTTTTGGTCAAGTCCTCGGGCCTAAGGCACACCTCCCCAGCTGCCTGGGGGGCCCTTCCTCACGGTCAGCCGCCTGCTGCTTATTTCTCCCGTTGGGCCCTAGTTTTCTCTGGCAGACCCCCCAGAAATGCACTCATTCAGAGGGCCGCCAGGCTCAGTCAGTCCCTGTTTTTTTTAAAAGGGGGATGAGGGCCTCTTCAGCAGGGTCCCGGTCCTCCACCTCAGCCACTCTTGCCAGGTCCTCGCTTATGGCCTACTCCTTCGAGCTGCACTGGGGGGCACTCCAGGTCCACGTACAGTCCACTGCACCGGTGAAAGGAGTGGGGCTCTCCTATGTCCGTCTCGGGCCCCTGTCACTGCCCCCCCTCGGACGCTATCGCTGCGGCTCGCTCACCTCAGGGGAGTCAGCACAGAGTGTTCTGGGGGCTACAGGGCCGCCTTCTTCGCAGTCTGTCCCCTCCAGCTCTCAGGTGCTGCTCCCAGGCCAGCCACAATGGGTTCCAGGCCAGTCTGCCACTGGGTCTCCCCGCCTGCACTCTGGGGGTCTCCGGGCTCACATCAGGATCTTGCAAGGCAGCTGGGGTGGGGGCAACCTCGATTCTTTGCTCCTCCGCAGTCGTATGTCGGGTGGTGATTCTCTGCAGCATCGTTACCTCCCCATGGGCACCGCCATCTTGGGTCACCTCCAGGCTGCAATTCAAGTTTGGTTCTCCGCCTCTGCTCCTAGTCAGGGAGGAGGTTTCTTCCTTTCAAGTACTCTTCGCACATGGGCAGCTACGAGTGCGCGCCGCAGGGGCTCTCTCCCATTCTGGGAATCAGGATGGCACTCCATGGCGGCTGGCCGACCGGAGCTCGCGAGCTGCGCTGCTCATTCCATCGGCACCAGGCCACGCCCCCCTCGGTTGCAAAATAATACTTTACCCATCATCTTCAGATGGGAAAAACTACCACCCAAGTATCAAGTGGGTACTCTATCCTTCCACAGCAGATCATGTGATAAGGAAAACTGGCACAAGAGGGAGGATCGTATTCACATGCATACAAGAGTTAGGAGAAGAAATAGTGTTCGAATGAAGGTAACTGGAGTACACTTTAAGTGATCTTTTAGATATAGTCCAGTGAAATCACATTCAGACTGATTCATGTTCAAATTGTGACAAATCTTCATCCAAAAGCATACCATAATTTTTGGGATGGCTGATAAGTGACTGCGTTAAATGCAAATACTCTTAGCTTGAGACCTGTTTGGCCAGGTGCCCTTAGGCATATACAATTCCTCTGGACATCAGGGGAACTGCTTACTTTACTCAGTGTGTCAAGAAGGTTTCACGTCTCAAGACAACCATGTTCAAAGGAGTGGAAAAAAGGGGAAAAAGAAATTTGAGTTGTGGTTCAGCCCTTAAAAACAGAACTAGAGAAAGACTAAAACAAACCAGTGTTTTGAATTAAGTGGGATGGGAGTTCAACAATGAATACATTTTTGGTAGTTAATCATCAAAACACACAAAGTAGGAAAGAAAAAACAATCTACGTTTCCCAAGCCATACATTCTAAAATGATGAAACTTTATTTTTTACTTAACAAAATAAAGGCAACGTGTCGACTTGGGTACCGTTATTGTTTAGATATAAATAGAATACATTATTCAAGTACGGTTAGAGGACATTCCTATGTTACATTATGTAAACAATAGAGCTAATTTTACACATTTATTTTCGCGGACTAGCTGTACATAGGGACGTTTGGGGTCCTTCTCATGACAATTACCACCAAATGTTAACTGCAACGGAAAACAATGCAAGAGGTAAAAATGCAAACAAGGTACCTAGTTATTGTCATGTAGGAGTTGTGATTAGATCTGTCAACAAAGGAATTTGGCATTAACAAACTCTTTTATAGCAAGGTACTGTAAATCCTCAAAAATAATATCTATGTGTAATAAACGACACCTAAATAAATACATGTATCCTCCTTAAAATACTTGTGTAAATTAAAAAAAGACCCTTGATTTTATGTTAGCTTGAACACAGTAAGTGCATTCTGACGTGCAATCTTTCAAATAAAAAAAATACATTATTAAACAATACACCGTACATTGCATTTAGCAGTGAGGCAGTAGTAGCTTAAGTACATTTTCAAAACGTGCCACAAAAAACACTATTGTATACAAAGCTGAATACTCAGGCACTTCAACCAGTTATTCTGTTTCCATAAGAGACTCTTCACTGTGCTCTGCAGCATTAGTTAATTGACTTATGTTTTCCTTAATGGACAAATCCTCCTCATTATCATCATCACTTTCAGCTAATTTGTCACATTGCTGTTCAGAGCTTTGATGCTTTTCTTCTTGGAGCTGCTCAGGCTCAGCACACCTTTCGGATTCCTCCACTGGCTCTGCAACTATAAGATGATTAAAAAAGTTTAATGCAAATCTCTACTCCACAGCATTTATAGCTCACAATGCAATAATGTTAAAAAGCAATATTCAGATCAGTTCTTATGACACGCATGAATCTGCAAGAGGACAACAAACATGACTTAACATACATCTTCCGCCAACATGGAGCACAGTGTATTCTTTTAAGTTAGTGAATAATTTTCCAAAATGCCTTCAATCCCACCGAACAGCAGTTCGGTAGCACCCAATCAGGAACCACTTTTTCAAATCAAGAGGAAGCACAAAGGTATCTCAGTTTATGAGATTTTAGTTTATATTTGCAGCATTCAGTTGAGTTAGGCGGCTGCGTTTCGTCTTGACACTATATCATATATACATACATACACACTTTAATTCCCCACTGAAAAAGACAAAAGTTACAGCGAAGTTCTAGTTAGTAAATAGAATGTAAAAAAAACCTTAGAAATTCTCCCCCCCCCCCCACCTAAAAAATAAAAAAAAAAAAAAAAAAAAGATTCCAGGGACGACATAGTTGGGTTCAGATTTTACATAAACAAAACTGTAGGAATTCAGCACTTCTAATTCTAAAGAAACTATAACGCATGCCCTAAGGTAACTATAACTCACACCCCGCCATGCACAGATTTCTCATCAATTTTACAGCAGTTATATTATCAGTGAGGTCATTGAGGATTTCATAACTGATGTCATAGGTGGGGCAATTG
>NC_140583.1:842509815-842514815 GCF_964204655.1 Triturus cristatus | reverse complement strand
CAGTTCTGGCCGTAATGCCACATCCTCTCTCCTAAGTGTAATATAAAATCAAGTAATCAACTGGATAAAAAAACAACAATGTTAGCAAATAATTTAAAAGTGCTGTGTGGTTTTTTGAGAACTCCGAATATATGTCCTCATTTTAGTTTTTTAGAGCACTAACAATTTCTATGGGAAAAAGACCCTCATTTTTATAATTTCTAAAGGAAATGCTTTAGGTATTAAAGTTTTGATATCAAGATGACATCAACCTTGCCACACTTTTGTAATAAATATAGAAGATTAGCAATATAGTTCTTCATTAGAACACTGTTGGGACACAGAGATCAGGGACGCAGTCTCTGATAATTGAGGGCAGGAAGGTGGGTGCAGAGGCGAGTTGACAATGCTGTGTAGTGGTGGGGCAGTGGAAGCACAACAGACGATAGAGGGCACAGGAAAAGGGGGGTGGGGCAACAAACCAACCATGCAGGACAGGCAAGCAAGGCCTATGGCAGTATCATAGACCACTGAGGGCAGAAGGAAGAGGCAGTGGCAGTACAACCATACATGCCAACAGACCAGATTCAGTCAGGAGACTCATTTTTTTAAATTTTTTTAGCACAAAAGGCCATTCTTTTATCTGTCTCCTTCCTAAAATCATCTCTTTTTCAATATAAGTCAATGGTGAAAATAAATTCCCCAGGTTTTATTTTTAAATCTCCCTCTTACCAAGTTCAAAATGTTGTAAAGTATGGCACATTAAATCATGAAGGGCAGCAGGAATGGGGTAGGGAGATGAACTTTAATAACAGATGGCAGGAACTAGATGGGCAGAGGCCCCAAGCTGACCTTGCAGGGCAGGTGTTGGGGGTAACAGCTGCACAATACACCACAGGATGGAAGTGCAGCACAACAGACCATGGAAAGCAATAGGGAGGGGACAGGGCCATTAACATGGACAGCAGAGGGCAAGAGGAAATGGCAGCAAGCTGACCATACCGGACAGACAGGAGGGACAGTTGCAGCATAACAGATCATGAAGGGCGGGAGGGAGGGGGCAGGGGCACAACAACGGACCAGAAAAGTCAGGAGGGAAGGGACAGGGGTCTGTACATGGAAAACTGAGGGCAAGGGCAGGAGCAGCAAGTTGACCATGAAGAGCAGACAGGATAGGCATTGGAAGCACAACACACCAAAGAGGGCAACCAAGAGACTATAATGGCATACACACAGGCAACAGAGGGGAGGTGCTCACAGGCAGCAAGCTGACCATACAGGACAGGTGGGAGGGCTGCAGCAGCATGCATGGCAAGCAGAAGAGTTAGTGGCAGCACAACGCTCATGGTGGGCATGAGGAGGGGGCAGGGACCTGCACAAAGGACCATGGAGGAAAGAAGGGAGGGGTAGGAGCTAGACACAGACAAATGACCAGGATAAGGGACCATGCAGTGTAGACAGGAGGAGCAGTTGCAGCACAACTGAGCATGGAGGGCAGAAGGGAGTGGTAGCAAAATGGACAACAGGAGGGAAGGGATAGGGGCTTGGAACTCGGAACGGCAGGTTGGAGGTGGCAGAGACAGGCAGCAGTAATCTGACTATGCTAGGCAGGTGGGAAGGGCAGTGGCAGCTCAGTAGAACACCGAGTAGTTGTATTGGGCAGTGGCAGGTCCGTGGAACATAGTGGGGAAAAACGAGGGAGCAGGGGCATTAACACACCAATGAGCAGGGGGAAGGAGAGTAGGGGCAGCAAGCTAAGCACAGAGGCTAAAGCAGGAGGGCAATGATGGGGCAGAGAATTGGGCAACAGAGGGCAGGGACATCAGATCATGCAGGGCATGAGGGAGGGGACGGGTGCATGGATTGAGAGAGAGTAGGGAGGAGAGGAATGGGGCAGCAAGCTAATTGTTTATGGCCGGCAGGAAGGGCAGTGGCAGAACAACAGGCATACAGGGTTGTACTGAGGGAGCAGGGGCATAGATGACAAGGAGAATGGGGCAGGGGCAGCAAGCTTGGGTGGGTGCAGCACGATGCCAGGTCAGGCCCAGAGTCCAATATCCCCCTACCGCGCATAGTGGTGGGCATCTTCCTTGACGTTAAAAAAAAAAAAAAAAATGGAAATTCACTGAAAAAAACCCAAAAGTGACAGGGATGTTTTAGTTAGGAAATAGAATGAAAAAAAAAAACGTTAGAAATTCACTGAAAAAACCCAAAGGTTACAGGGACGGTAAAGGTAGGTTCAGATTTCACTTGTACAAAACCAGTGAAATTCAACAGTTCTAATTACATGAGCTAGCTATAACTTATGCCCCCGCTAAGCACTGCTTATGACCTCACATATTACATCATTGACATGGTCAGTGACATCACTGATGGCATCATCCAGTGATTGTGGGTGTTTTCTAAATGTTTGTGAGTGTTAAACCTAATACTAAGGTACTACAAAAGTTAAATTACTATACTTTGTGTACTACTAATGAGTGATACTATTTCTAACATTTTATGTGAGTAGCTGTGTGTATCCCTGTGCGAGTGGATGTCTGAGTGACTGTATAGGTGTGCGAGTGGCTGTATGGGTGAATAAGTCTGAGTAACTGTGTGGGAGTGGCTGTGTGACTGGCTGTATTGGTAAGTGGCTATATGGGTGAGTGGGTGGGTGTATGAGCGGCTGTATGAATCTGAGTGGATATGTGAGTGGCTGTATGGGTGAGTGAGAACATGTTTGAGTGGTTGTATGTGTGTGAGTGGTTGTTTTGGTGAGTGGCTCTGTTGAGAGGCTGTATGGGTGAGGGACCGGGTATGTGAGTAGTTGTGTGGGTGAATAAGGATTTGTTACTTACCTGTAATTCTAGTTCTCTTCCAGATGTATACTCAGTCATAAGCACTGAATAATCCCCACCCTCAGCATATAAAAAATATACATATATATCTGTATGTTGGGGGCACAAGTGTCTAGCACTTCCGCGACATACATGTATATAAATACATAAATACGCAGCCTAACATAGTTCCAATGGGGCAAAATGCCAAAACTACATAGATTTTTCTTGTGAAATAATATCCTACATACACCTTGTAATAGAGAGCATACACTATAATAGTGTCATACAAGAAAACCTTTTATTTTCAACACAGAAAACCGGTAAAGGCAGGCAGTTGGCCCGTAGGCTGCATCGATGAATAAACATCACAGTACAGTAAAAAAAACTGGCACCTTGCCTTTAAGGCTTCCAAGACCCTGGACACCGTGCCTTTAAGACCTCCAGGAGCCCCTCTGCTCCCATCGTGCAGCACAGGTGACAGTTAGGTCAGTTCTTTTTTACGGTGTACTAACTTGAAATAACCAGAGTATAAGATGCAAACACCACATTAACATATTACAACTGCTCGTCCGGTGAGGCGGGAGGGTTGTTTATGACTGATGAGTAAACCTCAAGAAGAGAACTAGGATTACAGGTAAGTAACTAATCCTTCTCTTCATCAATAGTCATAAGCACTGAATAGAGTAGCAAGCCCATACCCACTACCTCGCTGACGAGCAAGAAGTATTTAAAAACAGGTAACAGCGCATCTTAAAATGACATCAAGCAGATATATTTCTCAGTCAGGCTTGCCCAACTTGGGCATCCGCCTGTGTATCAGAGTCTAAGCAGTAATGGCGAGTGAATGTATGAACAGAGTGCCATGTTGCTGCTTTACAAATTTCTGTCATAGGACATTTCTAAGGAGGGCAGTGGTAGAGGCTTTCCCCCTAGTAGAATATGCTTTGGGTTTGCCCTGAAGAACCTTGTTAGCTAGTTGGTAGGACAAAGATATGCACAAAACTATCTAGAGATGGATCTTTTAGAAGCAGCCGAACCGGTATTTATTGCACCATAATTAACAAACAACCGGTCAGTCTTCCTCAAGGACTTGGTTTTGTCTAGATAACATTTCAGTACCCTCTTGAGGTCCAAAGAATGGAGGGACCTCTCCGGAGGAGTAGCTGGATTGGGAAAAAAAGTGGGAAGATTGATAATCTGATTGATGTGGAAATCCAAGATCATCTTAGTTAGAAAGCTCAGATGCGTTCTCAAAACCACCCTGTTTGCATGAAAAACAGTATAAGGCTCTCTACAACACAAGGCTAGGATTTCACTAACCCTGCGGGCAGAAGTGATGGCGACTAAAAAGGCAGCTTTCCATGACAAATGCTGCAGAAAAGCCTTGCGTATCGGCTCAAAAGGAGCACCCATAAGTTTTGTAAGGACTATGTTGAGCTCCCAAGGAGGAGATGGAGATCTCACTGAGGGGTTAACCTTTATCCCTTCAAGGAAATCTTTTACCACTGGCATTTGGGGAAAAAAATGACTTGTGTAGGTGAGTTTCTGAATGCAGTGATGGCTGCTAGATGCACTCTAATTGAAGAGAACTGCAGCCCAGACTTGGCCAAATGTAATAAGTATGGCAAAAGTACCTGCTCTTGACCCTGCACCGGATCATCAGCATTGTCTCTACACCACAAACAGAACCGCTTACATTTGAAAGCATAAGATCTTCTGGTGGAAGGTCTCTTGGCTTCCTTCAGGATAGACATACAGTCCGCTGGTAAGTCTAAGTGTCTGTATTGAAGGACCTCAGGAGCCATGCTGTCAATCTGAAGGATGAGAGATTGGGATGAAACACCCTTCGTCGTTCTTGGACAACAGGTCTGGACGGCAAGGCAACCTCTGGTGTGGCACCTCGGATAATTGTAGACGGTCTGGGTACCACCACTGATGCGGCCACTTCGGAGCTATCCGGATCATTCTGGTGTTGGTCCTGTAAAATTTGTTGATCACTGTAGGGATAAGCGGAAGAGGAGGAAAGGCGTACAGTAATGTCTGAGACCAGTTTATCAAAAGGGCATTCCCTCGTGATCCTGGTTGGGGAAACCTGAACGCAAAGACAGGGCATTTGGTGTTGGCCACATCTGCGAAGAGGTCGATGTCTGGCACTCCCCATTGTTGAAAGAAGTCTTGCGTGACTTTGCTATTTAGCAC